>NC_056737.1:678271504-678371504 GCF_019279795.1 Protopterus annectens | reverse complement strand
AAAAACTTAAAATAGATGCACAAAAACATAAACAATGCAGTTTCTGGCACATATCTGAATGGTTTCAAACTTGATATATGTAAACATTCACTTATTTGGCATTTATTTATTTGTTTATTCTTTGTTAACCAGTCTGAGTGCCATAAGGCCAGTGGCCTCTTTTCATGAATATGATACTTACTGAACAAATAATATTTCTGCTGGAAAACATGCTTCCTTTAATTTTGTTTGCTGTCCTGTGAGATCTACTAGATATGAGTAATGACTAAATGGCATTAGAGATGCTAATTCATGCAAATGGCTGCTGAAAGATCGACATTTTCTCTGGGCAGCCTGATAGATTCCAAAGCGTGGAATGCCTTTGTGTTTAAGATATGTAACAGCTGTGCTTATAGAAAGGGTGTAGTGGTCAGATCAATTACCAAAGCAGTTAAGGGCTGTTGCACTAAAAATACAGGCATGCAACCTGAAATAGCAAAAAACAGCAGGTGTTTTGTGAATGCACTCAGCAAGTGAAGGGCACTACCACATGGAA
Organism: Protopterus annectens; assembly: GCF_019279795.1. Taxonomy (NCBI): domain Eukaryota; kingdom Metazoa; phylum Chordata; order Ceratodontiformes; family Protopteridae; genus Protopterus; species Protopterus annectens. The sequence goes on along the minus strand of NC_056737.1, from coordinate 678,370,969 downwards.
AAGGAGCAAGATAAATGATATGCATTTAGTAAAAAGTATATATTTACAGTGTAACCTGCATTGTTTTACATTTTGTACATGACTGCAGTGTTTCAGTTTCACTGTTTCAAACTTTGTTAAGATTTATACTTTTTCTTTTTTACCACATATACAGTGCACACTTGTAGAAAATGAATACTTGAACTTATTAAAACAATATGACAATCATAAATAAATAATTAATACTGCACTTTCTTTCATAGACATCTTTTCCTTATACTTTATCCATAGAAATGAAAAGTACAATAAAAAGTGCATATAAGAAAAACAGTGACCAAAATAACAGTCCTGCACCACCAATGAAATCTGAGGTTCTGATATATGCACTAGTACATTGTGATGGATAGCTGGTTGTGAATAGTTAGGATATGCAAAAACAGTAGATTGTCACAAATTACTGTATTTGGGGAATACACAGGAGATGTGCAGTTCATCTGAAACCATCTAGGCTACAATATATGGACAATGCCAACTGCCACAGAATCAGTGCTGAGACAATTAGAAGAGGGACTATAGTGAACCTACCAGCAGTGCAGCATATATATACCAGTGCATTATGTAAGCTGATGGATTACACTATGCCACAATTCCCAAAATGAATTTCCATGTATACTACTAGTATAACACTGATATAAACTGTGTGGTTATGAGGTGATACCGGCTCTGTGGAATAGGGGTAGTTACTGTCTATACAAGAAGGATTTATCATGGCACATTGACAGATCCTGTGATGAACACCTTTGTCAGTGTACCATATGGATCAGAGATGGAGGACCATACATGCAAAAATGTGCATGGGTGGGTTTAGTAGGAGTCTAAGGTGGAATTTCTCATTATAGTTGATTGGGGAAGAGGTTGAGCACTGCTCCAGGCACTGGTAGTCTGTGAACAACATGGCCAAGGCACCAGTTGTTGAGAAACTGGGAGCTGACCAGGAATGCGGCATGCTGACAACTTTGTGGCAGTAGGGCAGCAGGCAGTCATTATTAACAGGAGATAATGGATAAGGCCTGTTAATCTTGATCAATAGCTGGAGAGGAAAGGAAGTGTGGAGTTATCACTGACTTACAGATTCTGTGGTCTTGAAATAAGGTGACCAAAATCACTTCTGGTTTGAATTTGATCATCATGCTAGGAGTTTATATAATGTAACTACAGTGTGAAGATGTGGACTAATCACTGCTAGGTTATGATGATGGTTAGTAGTATCAATCACCATTCTTCAAGAAGTGACATCTGGAATAACCACAGCTCACCGCTATTTGGATGTACTGTACCTACCACAGGAGAGAGGTGACTAAATGGTTTTGACTAAAACACTGCATAATCTCTACATGACTGTTCATAATGTACTTAATCAGCAGTGTTTACATTTTATCATCTTTTGCTAAGACTTTTTACATTGCTCTTGCTTGCCATAGAACTTGACCAGCAGTGTTTAAATCTAAAATTTAACAACTCTTCCCCCAACAAGTATTTAACAATACTTTGAATACCTTTGGTGTACCTGCAGTGAGGAGGGTTCTGATTTGTGATTCTCTATAACATTCTTTACCTATGCCACAGATCTGAAACACTGTACATGTACAACCCATTAGGAGTTTATGTATAATATCCATACCTAACATCAGAAATGAAAAGAGCTAAAAACTTGCAACAATCTTACCTCTAAAATCTCAAATTTGGCTAAACTTGTACCATCCCTGCTCTGGTCCAGTAATCAAGAAGCCTCAATCCTCACCACTGACAATGGTGATGGACATTCACTTGCAACAAAAAAAAAAAAACACAGATACCCACAGTATTTCCAGATGCATCTCTATGCACCAAGGACAATTTCCCTTAAGAGCACACAGGGAACACACTAAATCTTGGGGCTGGGTTTCATCTAATAAACATGCTGTACATTTTATACATAAATATAAATAATACTTTGAAGCATTTTTATGTATGTGCAGTTTATATTGTTATTATTGCCTGAACCTCACCTAACATTCAAATTAATATCCTAATTTAACCCCATAGGATATAAAGTCCCAAAATTAATAATGAATTTTGTTTCCAACAATAATAGCCAGCTCAAAAATTATTCTCCCTGACAAGCATGGGGTCTAGCCAACACATTAAAAAAGAGACTGTAATCTGAATTTCCATGAAACCTACTAAAATGATCTGCTACCAGACACTCAAATCTACCATTTCTAATGTCCCCCAAATGTTCCATGATGCGTCTTTTTGTTTGCCCTATATACCATCTAATAGGTGAACAATCACAGCCAATGATATAGACCACCCCACAGGAGCCACAATTGAATTCATTTTAGGCCCTAGTGTTGGGAGATGCACTGTCACTTTAAACTATTACATCTGATTTTTGTGAATAGTTCTTAATTGAATGTAATTAAGTTTGGTAAAAAGGACAGCCATGTGGTGTAAAAGTTATTCCTTGAAGGCGTAAGCCGAGGTACTAGATGCACCAGTAAATACCTCAGTTTTACTCCTCTGTGTTCAACTGTTGTTTTTTTGGTATGTTTTGCCTTGGTGGTTATTTGTATTAGCTAGACTAAGATTAACCTCTTCTCTTCCAGTATTCTCCATTACAATATATTTGTTTCAACTGTTACAATACAGTCTGACATATAGGTGTATTTCTTTTCTGTCCAGCAGGACCCACTGTTAGTACATTTTTAACACAAGCAGCTTTACAAATACATGTTCAACACAAGCACCTGTACAAATCAATTTGACATACAAATGTCATATAATTCTTTACAAAACTCCAGCTAGCTATGGTGACATATGTTATATACACACTGCCCTACTCTGTCTGGCATAGCTGGCACTACCTCACATCATCACATCTCTCCCCCCTTTGAAGACTCAAGCTAGTTTCTCAAATGATCCTGGACAAATGTTGCTTGAGAGGAATGAGACCATCTGGCAACACAATAACCCATACCCTGTCTTGAGAGTCCATTGCTGACCCCACTACAATGCTGCAATGTCATATATGCCTACAACCCTAGGCTCCACCTTAATAACTTGGCATTTAGCTGGCTGGCTTGATGTAGCCATAGATCCCCCTCAGACTCCTCCTGCTCCCACTGAAAATACTCAGTACAAGGGGCCTCCCTAGCATGGTAAGGCTTCATCATGTTAACAGGTATGCATTGTGCCATTGCCCCCAGACTAGCAGTTCTACCATGTAGTTAACATCACTGGCCTTCCTTACCACATTGAAGGGTCCTTCCCAAGTCACTTGCAGCTTATAATGCTTGACAGGAATTAGCGCCATAAGCTGCTGTCCCACAGCATACTCTTGGGCTTCAGCATTCCTGTCATACCAGACCTTTTTCTGCTGTTGGGCTCCTGCCTGATTTTCTTGGGCTAAGAACATGAACTCCCTAAGCCTTGTCCTGAAGTTTAGGATATATGCCACAACAGACTCCTTGTGGGATTCACACTCACCCTCCCATTCATCACATATCAAATCTAAAGGTCCCCTCACTCTGTGCCCATACAACTTAAAGTATAAAAAACTGTGGATTCCAGGGCTACCTCTCTGTATGCAAAAAGCAGATGGGACAAATATTTGTCCCACTCTCTGTTAAACTGGTCTGCAGATGCCCATAGCATGGTCTTGAGTGTAGAGTTTAACCTCTGCACAAAACCATTAGTCTGGGGGTGGTATGGGGTGGTCTTTAGGTGCTTCACCCCTCAGCACTCCCACATACAAGCCAGCAGGTTTGACATGAAATTGGCACTTCTGTCAGTGAGTATTTCTCTTGGGAAACATACCCTACTGAAAATCTCTAACAAAGCATTTACATCTTCTTTGCCTCTATAGAGGACAGAGCCACCACCTCAGGGTTTCTAATAGCATAATTTACTACCACCATGATATACTTCTTCCCTGTGGAACTTGGGGTACTCTGAGGCCCCAAAATACCCATAGCTAGCCTCTGAAATGGCTACTCTATCACAGGCAAATGCATCAAAGGAGCTTTTACCTTGCCTCCTGCCTTGCCTACTTTTTGGCACTGCTCACAGTTCCTGCAGTACCTGTTACATCCTTTGCAATCCCAGGCCAATAAAAGTTCTCCATAATATGTCACTTGGTATGCTTTATGCCTATATGATCTGAAAAGGAATGTCATGAGTTATGGCTAGAAGTGCCAGACAGTATTCTCTGGGCACTACCAACTGCTGTATTACCTCACCCTCTAGCCTTCCCTCAGGCGTCCACTCTCTATACAGTAATCCTTTGTTCCAGTATACAGATTCCCCTTTTTCCTTCAGGATCAGGTGATTTCCTAGCTACCTCCCTCAAGCCTTATAATGTAGGGTCTGAGAGCTGAGCTTGTCTCAACTCTACCTTTGTGACCCTCCCCAGCTTCACTTCCACAGGAAGTCTGGTATCTTCTGACAGTGGTGCCTCACTGTCAGCCTGGGTACAACCACTCACCTCTACCCTTGCAGTGACCCTCTCCAAATGAACATCAGTACATACCAGCAGCTGTGGCTCATCTTCAGGCTCATTGCTACATTTTAGCTCCCTTCCTTAAATAGCCACCTCACCAGCCCTGGCTTTAGGTGTAGGGTCTGTCTGGGTCTCCCCAGGTTACCAGCTCCACATGCCTGTCTCCACAGCCTGACTGCATGTAACTGCATGCACACAAGTTACTGCATTATCAAAATAATTTCCTATCAGGACCTCTGGAGGAATATCCTCAAACACATCTACTTGATTGCTTCCTTTTCCACCCTAATAGTCAAGGTGAACCCTGGCCAAAGGCATTTGGAATGGGGTTACTCCTAAAGCTCTGACTTGAGTGCACTGCCCAGACAAGTACTGCTCCTCTTTAACTACTTCAGGCTTCACAACGGTTATGTCAGTGGCTGTCTCTCTCTTAGCAGTGGCCTGTTTTCCATCCACTAAGATAGGATATAAACTCTGGTGATAGCCTGGCACCCCTGTTGTCTCCAAATAACTTATCACTGGTATACTGTTACACTTGTTGGCTCCCAACCTTTTGTTTCCCACCTTACTTTCATAGACATCTGTATGCTACATGACCCTACTAGCTACATTTAAAACATCTAACCCTTGATCCTGGGTGTGAACCTGAACTAGTGGCTTCTGCATTTACTGGTGGACTCTGTTGGTGTGGTTTAGGCTTCCCACCATGGGTTCCCTTATATCCATGTGCAGCACTTGGTATACCCTTCTTGTACAGTGATGCCCTGCTTGCTAAGTAGAGATCCCTTTTTCTCCAGCTTATCTTCAGAGTTACACTCCTGGTCTGCCAATCAGATTCTCATGTGGTCAGGAAAAGTGCTAAGGGCTTGTTCTCTCACCAAAAGGTCTGCCAGCCCTTCAAAAGTGGTGACCTGACACACAGTTACCCACGTATGAAAATAAGTACTTAACTCAGCAATACAGTCACATACACTTTCATCTGCCTTGTGTCTATGCTCATGAAACTTTTTTCTGTAAGCTTCAGGGGTTAACTTAAAACATTCCAATAAACATTGTTTAACTTTATCATAGTTTAAACATTCAGTATCAGACAATTGAAAAATAGCATTTACAGCTTTACCATGGGGTAAGGGGATCAGGAACTTTACCCAGAGCCTTGGTCAGCATTATACTGTTACATACTCTTTCAAATATATGCATAAAACTATCAAAATTATTACCTTCTTTATACTGTGGAAGAAATGTACTGACATTTGTTGCTTCTGGGATTCGGTTATTCCTTTCCCCATTACCTCCATGTTCCTGTCAAAGAGTCAGCACGTCCCTCTCATGTTGATGCTGCTTCTCATTTTCTTTGGCCTCCAAATGACACAGTCTCTCTGCTGATTCTAATTCCAAATGTTTGGCTTTCAGTTAAAGCCTCTGTGATGGATTTTTAAGTCCACTGTGGAAAAGGTGAACTGTCCTGTTTCTGAGGGCTGCACAACCCCATCACCAGATGGGTTGTCTTCCTGGTTGCAGGTCCACGCTGCAGCTGCAATTTAGGCTAAAATCATTTCTTCTTTAGGCAGGTTGCCATGCACCAGTCTTTTGGCTTTGCACACCTTGGCCAACTGGTTCTTTGTCAACTTGCCATAATCCTCTGCTGACATCTTTGCCTGATTTCCTTGACTAAACTTAACTAACAAAAAATAAATTAAAATTTTGTGAAAATTAAACTCTGTATGTTTACCTTGTGGCTGCTGACAGTACACACACCTGTAGTGACAAATGCTTACAGGCTACAGAAGGTCGATTAATATCCACACCACTGCTCAGCAATGTGTGATGTCCCTCCTCTGGGACAGAAATCAAGGAGCTTCAATCCTCACCACTGACACCAGTGAGGGATGTTCACTTGGAACAAAAAAATAGATACACATTATTTCCAAATAAAGCTCTCTGCATCAAACACAATTTCCCTTAAGAGCACACACAGGGAAAACACTCAGTCCTGGGGCTGGTTTTCTCAATCTCTCTGTCTCTAGGCCCTAAATAAGACACCAAACTGACACAGATGTAGAGTTGAGTCCTCAGCCGAGTGTTCCAAGCCATGTCTTCCACCACCCTCTCTGTGAAGCCAGTGCTCTGTGTCCCTGCTTTAAGTAGCTGAGACACACACTCTTTGAGATTTGATTTTCACACACACACACACACACACACACACACACACACACACACACACACACACACACACACACACACTTAGGAAAGGCTGGCACATATTTACCAGCTATGCACCCTTTGCCAATACTATAAGGTAGAATAATGAAACCAGAACACTCCACAGCCAGCTACTCTAAGGCTTTTACAAGGGTACCCAATTACACTGAGTAAAATTAATACTAATACAAATGGCAGTGTTTGACCACTGCAGCAAGGCTTTCAAGAGTGGCCACAATGTCACGAACTAAATATAAGTACTCTCAAAGGTTAAAATATTTTCTAAATGACCATCCACAACAAAAAGTTTAAAATACATTTAAGAACATGAAAATACTAAATATCTATTTACAATAAATGCCAGAGTTTCAGTCACAGAAATATTAAAAATAACACCAGTGGAAAGATTCACACAAATACAGAAAAACAATACTTAACTAATCTCACTATATTTTCCTGACTGATCTGAAGAATTACTGGCCCTCTAGTTCACTTAGCAAGACAAGATGAAGTGGGTGAGTGGTCCATCTTTGTCTGGTTTCAAAAACAGACTGCCCTGAGACTTCTGTCTCATCTAATATTAAAGCATCATTTCAGTACTGGATTACAGAATGACATTACATACATTTGGTCATTTGACTTCTGGATCCCACACTACCCCCTTTATTAGAAACTGAACTAGAATCTAGCACATATGTTAAATAATACACAGCTACACAGAGCTTTGCTAAGATGTGTTATAGCATATGGAAGCTATGAAACCATTTCAAAAACTTCCACCCTTCCAGGATAGTAATTTTCAGGACAATACAGTAGGATTCCTAATCCCAGTTTTCACAGAAATGCTGTCTGTGGCTGCAATCAGACCTGTAAGATACAATCTTTATGGCCTAAACCAGGCAATTTAATTTCAGACTATTTTTCAAAGTTACCTGGACTGAGATTAACCTCTTCTCTTCCAGTATCCTCTGTTACACTATATTAATTTCAGCAGTTACAATACAGTGTGACATGCAGGTGTATTTATTTTCTGTTCAACAGGACCCATTGGTGGTACATTTTTAACACAAGCAGCTTTACAAATACATTTCCAACACAAGCACCTGTACAAATCAGTTTGATATACAAATAACATATAATTCTTTACAAAACTCCAGCTAGCTATGCTGGCATATGTTACACATCCATTGCCCTACTCTGTCTGGCTTAGCTGGCACTACCTTACATTGTTACAGAGCTATGAAATTCTTTCACATTTTTGGAACCATACTTTTAGACTGAATTCTAATGCCATTCTCACCATTTATGCAGTTTTTTAGAACATAATTCCAATGCAAGTAGTTTCTTTTAAATAAAAATGTGGTATAAGGAGAACTGCAAATTGAAGACAAGAAGAGCAGAAACTCTGACATGTTCAGCTATTGAAGATTCATAATAAAGAGTTACACTATGAACAAATAATGTGTCATAGTGTTTCTGTTTTCTAGACATACTGAAGTATTTATAGCTAATTAAAACAAATATGTGACATTTTCTAAGAAGATCTTCAAATAAAAAGGTTATTAGTACATAAGGTCTTCTTAAATGTTCTATTCAAAAATTCATTTTGATGTCTGAAACAAGTTCAGGAACTTAATACCCATTCTGAAACAAATTACAAAAATTAATATATATACACACACATTACACACACACACACACACACACACACACACACACACACACACACACATATATATATATATATATATATATATATATATATATATATATATATGGGTCTACCTGAAAGCTGAAAATCCGAACACCGACATCGGAAGATTGACAATGGAGAAGACCGAAAGTTGAGAATCAGAACACCGACATGTTAAGGTAAGTGTGCGATAGGGATGGGCGTTAGGGTCAGGGTGTGGGTAATGTTTAGGGTAGGGTGCGGGTCAGGTAAGTGTGCGATAGGGATGGACGTTAGGGTCAGGGTGTGGGTAAGGTAAGCGTGTGATAGTGACAGACGTTAGGGTAGGGTGTAGGTCAGGGACTTTAGGTTTAGGGGCAGGTTAAGTGAGTTAGGGTAAGGGTAAGGGTAAGGTAAGTGTGCGCTAGTGATGGACTTGAGGGTTAGGGGGCGGATTAAGTGAGTTAGGGTTAAGGTGTGGGTAAGGTAAGTGTGCGATAGTGACAGACTTAAGGGTTAGGGGTGGATTAAGTGAGTTAGGGTTATGGTGCGGGTAAGGTAAGTGTCGAATAGTAGCCGGACCTTAGGGTTAGGGTGTGGGTTAAGGCTAGTGCATAGATAGTTGTGTATGTAAGGTTTAGTGTAGGTTTGTAAGGTTTTTGGTGTGCTTGTGCTGTGTGTGTGTTTTTGAAAGGTATTTGTTTTGTTGATTGTTTGCGGGCATGTGAAGTTTCGTGATTTTTAAGTTTCGGTTTTGTCATTTCGTTGTCCGTGTTTTGGTGCGTTGGTGTTATCAGGTATTCCCATATATATATATATATATATATATATATATATATATATGTGTGTGTGTGTGTGTGTGTGTGTGTGTGTGTATGTATATATATATATATATATATATATATATATATATATATATATATATATATATATATATATATATCTATATAGGTTCACTTTATAATTTTGAAATACTGAAATCCCGAATTTATATAGTTGAACCTTTAAAATCATGAAAGTGCATAATCGCGAATCCGAATATCTCAAATTTGTGGTTATGGCTTTACTGTATGTTACATACGGTGCTGTGAGTGGATGGTGTCTGGTGTTGTGTGTGGATTTAGATGTAATTTAAGGTAAGTGAGTGCTTTGTAAGGGTTTTGTGTGGGAGTTTGAGCATGTGTGAATGTGTTTGCCAGGTGTACATGTGGGTTAGGGTAGGCAGGAGAAAGTATAGGTGTGTAAGTGTTGGATGTGTTGGTGTTTGTATATGTGTGATATATGTGTGTGTGCGAGTGACTGTAGAATGTGTGGGTGTGAGTTTCCTTTCTGTGTCTCTTTGTGCGATCTCGGAGTTAGCATATATAAGTATATATGTAGTGTAGGTTTGTTTGTTTGTGTTTATGTGTGTTTTGTTTGTTGCGGTGTGGGTTGGATGATATATGTGATGTGGGGTGTATGGTGTGTTTCTGTTCATGATTTTGTGTTTCGTGATTTTGTAGTCTCGGGATTTGGGACGTTCGACTTTATGGTTTTGAAATACTGAAATTCGGGATTTCAGTATTTTGAGATTATAAAGAGAACATATATATATATATATATATATATATATATATATATATATATATATATTTTTTTCCAAATAAGCAACTAAGAAGTGCTTAAAAAGAGAACTTCAATAAACAAGTAGAAAAATAAATCCGATACATCCAGTAAATCAAGTGCTTTCGTCTCCAACCATTTGGAGACTTTATCAAAATAGAGCATGCCCAACACAATAGTAAATTTATAGTACAAAGTGAATTACTGAACCAATCAACACCCAGGGTTCATGAATAATTCATGAGCAATGACTGTTCCTACAATTTGCATCATGTAATGTCAAATAACCACACATAAAACATTCATCATCCTAATATTACCCACTATAATTCATATAAATGCATAACTGTAAAATACATTATTAAATATGTGTAAATAAAATCGGATAAAATCTAAACATTTCCTATATGTTATGCACCTCAAATGAACCCTAATATATTATAGTATAAATTAATAAATACATGTATAAATAAGTACATAATAGATACAGTATAAATTTCACAAATGTATACATATAAAACTTAAAATTAAAGGCATTTATTAGGAGGGGGTATGTTAGTTAGGAAGTTTCTAAAGGATGTTTCGGGGGTATGAGCATAGTTACTGTCTGCCTCGTTCGATCAGAGAGGGGGGTGGCTGGCCCAGGGTGAATTTCTAATCTCTAATCAATTGGTCATGGTTGCACTTAAATAGAGTCAGGGATGGACTCTGCTTCAGATCGAGGGTGAGCCTGTTTCAGAGTCTGGGATCCTCTGAGACACATATCTGTCTCACTAGCATTTCATATTTATGTCACAAGTAAAACTTAAATCCTTGTAGCTAGTGGTTCTGAATCTATTCCTTTTGCGAATGTGTAAAAGGTCCATCAGAACTGAATCCAAGGATGCCTTTTACACCGGACATAGATTGCCTGTCAGTAACCTGTAGGAGACTGCGTATAGAGATAGGACTTTAAGGCAATCCATAAAGGATAATGTGTTTATACTATGGATTCTCCTCATAAACAGTCTTTGTGAGGATTCCAACTGTTGCATATGTCCAGTCAGATACATACTGAAGGAAGCATTATACTCCATGATGGGTCTGATAAGGGTTGAATAAAGTGGCACTATGACTTCTTTCGACATGGATGCCATACCCTTACTTATAAGCTGGGTAACATAAAATAATTTTTCTCATTACCATGGCTACACGTTGGTCAAAGGCCAGATTACTGTCTACATATTTTCTCAGATCCCTGGGTACTGGGTCAGCTCTTAGGGATGTCTTATTGATGGAGTAATTAGCCTGGGTGGCTGTTTTCCCAAAAGTCACTATAAAGCATTTCTTTGCACTGAGTTTTAATCCATGACTTTTGCACTAGTCATTTGTCTGTGTTAGACCCTCTTATACGATATTTGTTTCATGGTGGTAAATGATGACAGCACTCAATTTGCAGTCATCTTTGAACTTGGCCAGCCCTGATGTACCCTGCTAGTGTTATGTCTCTTAGTGGAGGTGGTATTATCAATCCTGACTTCATGGGTCTTGTTTGTGAGCAATCTACCAATCCAGTGAGTTATATATGGGTTTATTCCCAGTTCTGTGAGTTTGTCACCATACCAGATTGGGTATTGTTTTGAATGCTTTAGCCAGGTCCAGATAGCCGGTATGCTCAGTTTTCCCCTCATCCATTGCCTTGGTGACATTCTCAAAGAGATCCACTAGGTTTAGTAGTCATAACCTTCCCTTGACAAAGCCAGACTTGGTTGGGTTCAGTGTCTGAAAGTTGCCTATGTCTTTCTTGATCACTTCCATGATAATTTGTTCCATGGCTTTAGACTAGTCAGGTTACTGGGTCTGTAGTTTGCTGGGTGAGATGATAATCCACCTTGTGAAGTGGGATAACCATTACAGTCCTTCATTTTCATGGTACAAAACTTGTTTTGAAGCTATAGCTGAAAAGTGACTCGTGGTCTTGATAGGTTATGTTTCAAGCTATTTAGGAGACATCCCCAGATATTGTCAGGGATTCTATATCAGTGAGAGCCAAGTCTTGTATGGTTGAATTTATTGTGAGTATGCACACTATCTGGTCAAGGGTGCTTGTGTTAATAAAGCTCAGGAATTGTTGTGCCTGCAAGTTTGAGGAAGTGTATGTTTCCCAGTCTATAGAGGGGTAGATAAAATATTCCATGAATAGGATACTTGATTTAATGATGAGTGCCTCCAGTAGGTCTAGATATGAGCTATGGGAATCTTGGGACGTCGAGGGTGATCTACATCTTGCTATGGTATAGGACTTTGTTTATGGTGATTTGTACATGTATAAACTCCAGGGTATCACCCCATTTTAACCAACCTAGAGTTATAATTGTTGCTGATGTAGATTGAGACTCTTCCACCTTTTGTCGCTGTTTGTGCAGTTGATGGTCGAAAGATGAGGAAGCCTTGCACTGCTCGAGTACTTTCTGCAGATTTTAGCCATGTCTCAGTAATGGCACAGATGTCTATATTCCCCAAAGTGAGGAGAGCTTGTAGGATATGGACTTTCTTGTTTAGGCTCCTAACATTGAGCAGTAACACCTTTAGGTTTTCTTGAGTTTCATTTGGCATGTATCTGTCCGGACACATGCAACAGCTGGGATATATACAGGGATACCTTGCTGAAGGGATTCAGGGCCTGGGAAGCATTTCCTACATGGACTGACACTCTGTCAGTGTTCTCAGTGTCCTGCAGGCTGCTAGGAGGTGCCTTGTGTCTGATATGCAGGACATCCTCTGGCCCATTGCTGATGGATTTGCTGCACATCTGCAAGTCAGATGGCATCGCAAATACTCAGTCTGTGAATCTGGGCCTCTTCCACTGCATCAGCAGAGTGGCTTAGGCTGACAGGTGTGGTTTGCAGAGGATGCCACTGCTATGAAACAGACTACTCCATCCATGTGAAGCGGATTTCATCCCTGTCCATTTTTGGATGTAGCTTGGATCTGTGATGGGAGGCAGAGGGTTTTCCCCATGACTGCCCCCCATGCTGCTGATGGAAGCATTCAGTTTCTGAATACTTTGCTCCATGCATGTGTCCCCTCAAGTTATCTATGGTGTGATCCCAATTATTCTCTTTAGGGGTACTGTATGGTTGTTGACAGATGGAATGGCAGGGACAATCTATAACCAAATTGGATTGGCTGTTTTGAGCACAGAAGGGGAAATTGTCTAGGCTTAAAATGTCCTTCAAGGATAACTAGCCTAGTACTTACCCATGAACCTATGCCAGTAGGTTTGTCAATTTGGTATTGGCAAAAAAGGCTCTAATGGGTTGGATAAAGTTTTAACCAAAATTCAGAAGCTTAGGGTAGACAGGTGCAGACCATCCTTTGCAAAGCAGCATGGTCTTTTACCCATGCTAAAAAATACTGAATCCTCCTGGAAAGACACCAGGAACTAAACTAATTATTGAAGTCAATCATCTTTTGTTCATACTGTTGCATCATTCTCGTTGAAGGTAGAATGTTGCTCAGTGCAAGACACACACATACCTGAGACACATTCAGAGAGATCAACAATGTCTGTCTTCATATAGTCCAAGGAGGTATGCCTCAGGTCATTAATGCTCACATAGACTATGATAGAATCCTGCTGGTACCTGTGGTGTAGTGATTTGAGTGCATGTGCAACTTGGCAGATCTTGGCTTCAGATAAGGAACTAACCATTAGCTTCTCCTTGTTCAGTCTAGTGAATGGACCATCCTGGGGGAAAGTGGGGGGGTGAAGTTTGAGCATGTCTTATAGGCTTTCCTCTTGGGGCATCACTGTGTGATGTTTTGTCTGTATTTTGGTGAGAGCTTTAGATATTGTTGAGGATAAGCATTGTTGTTTATAGGCTTTGGAGGTCTTTGAGGTTTGTGAAGATTCTTTTTTAATGCATCGGCATAAGTTGGTCTGTGTGTGTGGTGTACGCTATGTGTGGTTAATGCAGTGTGTATGCTCTTGACAGCCTTGTTTTTATGTGAGATTTTTGTCTCCAGTGAAACTGTGTATGTGTATCTCTCACATACTGTGTTTGCTTCTTTAAGGATTAAATCATTATCAGTGAACATGAAACTATTGCTATATTGTCTCAGGATGCCCATATCTACCAAGCTGGCTATTTGGAAACTGCATATCCATATTGCTTAGGCCTGTATTTGAGTGGGCTACTGTATGTTGTGGACTGTATTATACAGAGTCTCCTTAGGTGGTATCTGGAGTTTGGCACTAAACTAGATTTGATTATACTAAGATTTGATAGTAGTTCTGTTTAGCAAGCAAACAAGCTGCTATAAACATGTGCCCATGCCATAGCTTTCTTTTAGGCACACTAAGTTACAGGTTGCAATTTTAAGGATAGTTTTATAGATAACATTTAGTATCTTGGTGTTTGTGTCTGTCTAGGGAAATGAAAGGGGGGGCAGGGTCTTTGGAAGTCAGATTACCATAAGTGGCAAGAGCCAAAGACACAACCTTTTAAAAGCACTATAAGAAAAGGGCGAGGATTGGGGGAAAATTCAAGCTGCAAGAATTAGATTGGGGAAAAATTCAAGCTGCAAGAAGTATACTTCATAGATAAAGTTCTAATACTGGAACTCTAGTTCTATGGTTAGAATTTCAAAAAAAAATGTAGTTTAATAACTCAGTGGGAACTGGAGCTTACAAAAAGAACAGGAAAAACAATAGCAAAGAAAACAGAACGGTACTGGAATGGAATGTTAACCAGATATATAAGCAGAAGACTGTAGCAGCAAAACTGGAATACAAGCAACTATAAAATAAAAGTAGTGAAGCACAAATCCTGGAGCAGAATTTGTAATACTACCACTACTGCAATCCCATTACAGGCTAAGGCTCCAGACTATTCAGAAATTTGCCAGTAACGTTGTTTATGGAAAATGTTGTGATATATTACTAACTGAGGCTCAAATCTGGCAGTAGTTCACAGTTCTGCCACAAATGTGAATGAAACTACAAGAACAAGGCCTCAGACAGAGTTCTAAACAATCCTAAAATCATGCATTAATACATAATCTTCCCACAACTGCAAATTAATCTACATGGCCTAGGTCCCAGAACAAACTTAAAGAAAATGCAAATAGATAACTTTCTGGATAAAACATGGGGAAAATAGTAGAAAACTATAGGATTTTTTCAAGACTCAAAGAGATGAGTAAATCCCAGAAGTATAAGGAACAAACTTTTCATCAAAAAAGGAAGAACAAAGCTTTTATTTAAATTTTGTTTGAATATTTTAAGTTATACTTATAGTGGCCTGTGTGGTGATACATTTTTGTACTTTTCTGCTTTTTTTCTATGTTTTAGTCAAATAAGATATCTGTTTGCATTTTTTAAGTTTGCTGTGGAACCTTAGTCTTGCAGCTTCATTTGCAGTTGTGGGAAGATTGTGTATTACTGGAAGATTTACGCATTGTTTAAACATTACACTGCACTTCTATCTTGTTGCATAAAATTACTTGTAAATGTTAGTTGTCTGTATGTAGAACCCTGTATGGGTCCTTTAACTTCATTCACAATTGAGGCAGAACTTTACCTACTGCCAGAATTTCTGCATCATGTATTCATTTACTAACAGTATTTTCCATACAACAGTGCTACATGTAAATTTCTGCATAGTATGGTACCTTAGTCTGAGATTTTTATTTATTTCTTTTATTTATTTCACATTTGTTAACTGGGTTAGTCCAAATGAGTTTGCAAACAAACCCATTTTCAGTGAAGACCTGAGGTGAAAAGCCCCAGCAAACATAAGTAAAAATAAAGTGACAATAGACAAATATTAAATAACAATCACAATACAAAATAATTGTAAAAAAGAAAAGGTTATTAACTATTTGCATTCCATTGATAGTGAGCAACCCACTTTCAGTGGAGACACAAGGGGAAGAAGCCCCAGCAAACATAAACAAAGATAAACATACAAAACAAAAACTATTAAAAACAACACTGCAAATATGAAATTAATTATAAAGAGAAAAACAAAAGAAAAAAAATGAACATTAAGGGTTGCACTGATAGTAGTGGACTAAAATTTATTACATATGAGAGTAAAAACAAAAAGATAATCATTCAAACGAAGGACAATGTATAGACATTGATAGGAAGTGGGGGGGGGAGATAAATAGTGTGGAGAAAGTGGGGGGGGCTGTAGTATGCTTATAGTAGTAGAGCTGAGGGTTTAGGTGGTTAGTTTAAGCAGACGTTACTAATAGAGAAAGAAAGTTAGGAGATGCAACAGGTTATACAGTGGGAGAGACTAAGACTATCTGTGGTAAAGGCAACGGCATTATTTAAAGTTTAGTAGGTGGGATTTAAGCTCCTTTTTAAAACAGGGAAAGGAAAGGTTGGATCTAATATGGAGAGGGAGTTTGTTCCAATTTAGTGAGACATAGTGTTTGTAAAGTAGTTTGCCAATATTCCTTTTGGGTTTATAAACTGAGAGAAGATGCTGATCAGCACTCTGTAAAGGCCGGGGGGAGAGTAGGGAGTAACACGGGAGGCGAGAGCAGAGCAGGCAGAGAGGTTGCTGAATATGGAAAAGGTAGTGTGGAGTTGTGATTGTAGGAGAAGGTGCAGAAATTTCAGCCACTGAAGTTTGCAATGCTGAGATACAACTGTACCAATGACAGAAAAAATGTTGAATAGGAGCAAAGGTCTTTTCAGTGAATATCATTTTACCTGAAAATACAGAAACAGCTTTATGTACCCCCAACACACACACACACACACACACACACACACACACACACACACACACACACACACACACACACACACACACAAACACATACACATATATGGGTTACCATTAGAACATCGAGCGTGCAAAACATCGACACGCGAAACCCGAGATCATAAAATCAACACGTCACTTCCCCAACACTTCAATTTTCTGACATTTAAATCTTCGACAATTCAAACTGACTTCTGCCCGCTGAGAACAAGGAACTGCTATGAAGCAAACTGAAGAAGGAGAACAGTCAGCACAGAATTTGTTGGAGGCACAATGTGCGATTAGGAGATAGCCGGACCAGGGACTATCGGAGAAATATATACAGGCTTAGTGCCCCAGAAGGGGAAGCAAATGCTACAACTCGAAGGATACCTATATTACCTGGAACGTAGCAGAAAAGACAGACATTACTGGTGCTGCAAGGAGAAATTTACTGCATGCTGTAAGGGTAGAGCTGTGACTAAACTGTAAGTAGCGGAGACGAATTGCTGAAGTCCACAGCACATCAGCATAGTGGTGACCCTAGTGAGGTAGAACGTTATATGGTATGTAGTGAGACAAAGGTTAGAGCGCAGTATAATAGAGATATGCCCTGTGTTGTTGTTGAAAATAGTTTGGCTTCCACATCATTGGATGTGGTGCATAACATCCCACATAGGAAAGCTCTGCTGCAATGGATTGCTAGAGTAAGGCACAAGCACCATCTACCAGCTGGTAGCCGTGAGTTAACCTTAATGAACATTGATGTAGGTAATTACAATCTCAAAGATGGCACTTTAATTTCTAAATGCATTGCCGATAGTAGTGGTGCAACAGTAGTGCATGCATCAGCTCTCAGTTCTGGAAATTCACAGTGCTGGAAAAACTAACAGAATTTGTAGGGGACATAGACACATTCCTGCAAGTCCGGGAATTAAAATGGCAGATAGAACTGAGAGCTGATGTCTATCCAGGTCTCAACGAGACACTGAACATTAAATGTGCACTTAAATGGTATAGAGATTGAAATGTGATAGGGTTTGAAGAACTGTGCAAGAGGGTTTGAAGAATTGTGCAAGTAGATTTAATGTGTTTATGGATTTACAACTGTGCAAGTGAATATAATGTGTTTCCTCTCTCTCTCTCTCTCTCTCTCTCTGACTTTTGACTCCCCCATACCCCCTGCACATTCTCCCACTCTCTCTCTGACTTTGACTCCCCATACCCCTACACACATGCTCCCAATCACCAGGCTAGCCCCCGCTGACCCCACCAACTATACCCCCGGTCTCACATTTTCACGCAGCCATTCAAGGGGTGATACCATCCAAACCAGCCCACGGGTGGTACCATCTGCACTGACAGTCTTCTGGGGGACACTGTTATTCATAGGCTCCTTGTCATGGGCGAACCCCTAACAGCCCCCCCTCAAGTCCACACCGCATTTCTCCCACTCCCCCATCAGGTGGCATACCCACACATTTCTCTACACACACACCGATGCCAAAGCATAGTAGGACTCTCTACCTGACTCCTCCACCTTCCTCCGTTCCCTTCTTTACTTACCTTTGGAGGCAAACACTCATAAGTTACGTGTTTATATTAGAATCATCACAACATGACTGTCATATTTCCTGCCCCCCCCCCAACCTTTTTTTTTTTTTTTTTTGCACACAATCCTGTTTGCACACGATCCCTGTTTGCACACGATCCCTGTTTGCACACGATCCCTGTTTGCACACGATCCCTGTTTGCACACGATCCCTGTTTGCACACAATCCCTTTTAGTATGCACACGGCACCACATTTGCCTTATGTAACTGCAATTGTAATGTTAATGAAAATGCACACAGCACCCTGCTTGTTCACACTTTTCTATTGGAAAGGAACTGTTGTTAATTTAAATGGCCTGCTAGAACTAATGTATATAAAGGAAGTGAAAATGGTTGCTCATACTTATGAAACATGTCTTTCTGAAGAAGTCTTGATAATAAATAAGACGAAAGCGCTAAAGTTCTACAAGAGTTGTTGGTGTTATTTACTATTTTATTGAATGCTTTTATTGTCACGAAGTTCATTTCTTAGTTAAAATTTCTTCTCTTCGTTCAATTTTTTTGAGTGCGGTTAATTTTAGATATATATATATATATATATATATATATATGTGTGTATATATATATATATATATATATATATATATATGGGTCTGCTTTACATGGTCGACTGTTCAGAAAGTTGACGTTCATATGGCCGAGACCATATGATTGACTTTCAAAAAGCTGACCATGTAAAATAAATAAAAAACCCACACCCCCGTAACTTAAATATACCAACTCAGAGATCGCACTACAGTGTGAAAGAAGGACATTTTCCCATTCCGCACTGTACGGAGATAGCGGTTCCCCATGGTCAGCTTTTCGAAAGTCGATCATATGGTCTTGGCCATATGAAAGTAGACTTTCTGAAAAGTCGACCATGTGAAGCGGACCCATATAGATATATATATATATATATATATATATATATATATATATATACACATATTCTACATAAAGTTGTTTCTGTATTTTCAGGTAAAATGACATTCACTGAAAAGACCTTTGAAAAAATCCAATGCTCCTATTCAACCTTTTTTATGTCATTGGTACAGTTGTAGCTCATCACTGTTTAAGCCTGGTTTCTAACTTGGACCTTTTCTAAAATTCCTTCAAACCAAAGTACATATTGTTACAGTATATAACATCCTCTTTAAACTTCCATTTTTTTTTTTACTTACTAGCCAAAAAACAATCCAAAATTTCCCACCAGCCTCAAGGAAGGCAAGACAAGACAGACAGGTAGAGAATCTGAGGCTGCTCATCCTATTATCTAGATTTGTCTTGAAGATAGTACACTGCTTGTTATGGAGTGGAACTGTGCTCCAGAGGGGAGGGATATGTTGGGATATAATTCTATTGTGCCAGAATTTTATTATCTGTTTATGAAGCTTTAGTTACTTTATGTGGGTACTTGAGGTATTATTTGTACTGTGAAGGAATGGGAGGTGAAATACATTTGGATATTTCAAGGCTTGAAATTCTGGATGTAGATCTCCATGAAGGAGTAAATGAATGAGGTTAAAAAGGCAAGACCTTTCTTTGACAAAGCCAAATTGATGAGGATCCAGGGTTAAAAGATTTTCAATGCCAAATTTATGAGGTCTGAGATAACACACTTCATAGTTTTACATGGATCTATATTAGAACATCGAAGTTTCACAACTTCAAATGTCCTAATATCGACCCCTATTCAGCGAACGCTGAAAATAGCGAAGCTGCGGAACACCGAATTTCTTCCTAGGGAAGGAATTCGGTTGTCCGTTCCTGTGCCTTTGCTATTTTCAGCACTGTGGTGGAAAGTTACGTGTCGGGATCAGGTAAGTGTGCAATTGTGTGTACGTGAGGGTTAGGGTGCAGGTTAGGTGGGTTAGGGTTAGGGCGCGGGTCAGGTAAGTGTGCAATTGTGTGGATGTGAGGGTTAGGGTGGGGTAGGTGAGTTAGGGTTAGGGAACAGGTCAGGTAAGTGCACGATTGTGTGGACGTGAGGGTTAGAGGTGGGGTAGGTGAGTTAGGGTTAGGGTGCGGGTCAGGTAAGTGTGCGATTGTGTGGATGTGAGGGTTAGGGCAGGATAGGTAAGTTAGGGTTAGGGCAAGTGTGAGGTGAGTGTGCGATAGTGACGGACCTTAGAGTTAGGGTTTGGGTTAAGGTAAGTGGATAGTTAGTGGTGTATGTACAGTTTAGTGTAGGGTTAGATGTAGGATTTTAGGTGTATGTGTGTGGATTACTGTTTGTTTGGTGTGCTTGTGTTGCGTGTATGTGTGTCGGAACAGCAAATCTTTTCCCTGGGAAAAAATTTGCTGTTCTGCATGTTCGATATTGTCTGCGTTCACTGAATAGGGTTCGATATTAGAATATTCGACGTTTTAAAAAGTCGATGTTCTAATATAGACCCGTTTTACATATGAACAACAATTGCTTCAGACTGTAACATACTAGACATTGCTTGTGTTCCCAAAGAAATTACTGTAACTTCAAGTCAAGTTTTGCCACCATTGATGTGCAGTGATCATGAGGTTATAAAGGTTAATTGTTACTAGATAATTCTGCCAAACTGAAATCTAAGCCAATGCACAGAAAGTTAATTACAGATTACGTGGAAGAAAAACAGTCACTGTGTAAAACTAACTGGAGTGAGGTGTCTAGTTGAAAAACTGCAAATGGAATGTGGAAAGTTTTGAAAGAGAAATTATTTGAGTGCAAAAAAATAAAAAAAAATGTTTAACATCAGAATCTAGGCATATAACATCAGGTGGTTATATTTCCATAAGAACAAGATATTTGATTAAGGTGAGAGACAAAACATATAAAAAATGGAAGACAGGTAGAACTACAACTTTGAAAACTGAAATAAACAAGCTGGACAAACAGATTAAGCATAGTGTGAGACAAGATTAAGAAAAGTTTGAAGAAAATTTATATAAAAATATTGAGCATAATAGGAAACCTTTTTATAGATACATAAGATGTGGAAGGAGTAAAGACACACAAACTGATAACATTTGTGCAGATTCTAAAATGTATTCTCAGACACAACAGATTATAGATATATTTACAAAATCTTATGCAAAACAGTTTGGCTCCACAAAGGAGGTGATAAGTTGTCCGAGTGGCATCCAGTTAACCCCAGATACAGGAATCAAATTAGATTATATTGGAAAAGAACTGCACAAATTGGACCCAAACAAAGCACAGGGAGGAGATGGAATTAGTAACAATGACCTGAGAACACTTCAGCAAGAACTTACAGTACCATCATATCTATTATTCACTAGGTCATATAAATATGGGGAGATTCTTCAAGACTGGAGACATGCGCTTATTAAGCCTGTCTTTAAGGGAAAGGGGAGTAGGACAAACTGAGTCATATAGACCCTTACGTCTACTTTCATGTTGTGGAAAAATAATGTAGAAGGTAAATATTGGATAAGTTACTGTCAGAACTGGATAGGATGGGACTTGAAACCATATACCAACATGCATATGTCGAAAACAGATCTATTACAACCTGTAACATGATGAATGAAAAATTGTGCTGTGATGTAATTTATATAGATTTAACTTCAGCATTTAACAGGGTCATACACAAAACACCGATCAATAAATTAGTACAACTAGGTATTGGTGTAGTCTTGATAAGATGGATAGCTGCATGGCTTACAAATAGGACATGGCAAGTATCATGCAGCAACTGAACAAGTGAAACCCTTGGTTACAGTCAGGGTATCTCACAGGGCTCTGTCCTAGCCCTTTAATAGTTTAGATTGTTTCTTTCAGACCTAACTTGTTCATCTTAGGTGTTCTACAGTCTATATGCAGGTGACATAAAATTAGGTAAACTGATTTACGTGTGTTACAGATAAGGCATATCTGCAAAATAAATTGACTAAATTGACCATTTGGGCACAGGAGAATACTATGCTGATAAATATATCAAAAACTAAGCATATGAGATTTGGGAGACATAAACTGAAAGGTGAATATTTAATACAGCAGACAGTGATTGAAACTGTAGACTCATTTAAGGCCCTGGGTATATGGGTAGATTCAGCTATGAGTTTTCCTAATCATGTCAACCAATTGGTTAATAATATTTATAGAACTATAGGTTGTATAAAAAGATTTATAAATTCTAGGAAATCAAAAATAATGAAGTTATTGTTTGTTAGTTACATTAGACCCAAACTTGAGTATGGAATAACAATATGGAAACTCTATAAGCAAACATGCATGAGTAAACTAGAAAGAGTACAGCAGAAATATACCAAGGGCATCCATGGATGTGAAAATTTAAGTTATTATGAAAGACTAAAATATCTAAACTTGTACAGTGTCACTAACAGATATCTAAGAGGAGGGTCTATATTATAACAATGAACGATCAAATGATCAAATGTTGTTATATCGAACTCAAAAGTTTGAATTCACAACACATCGAACTACCAGAACAGCAATTCTTTTCCCAGGGAAAAAAATCGCTATCCCCCCCCCAAAGCAAAACACATTCAAACATTACACAAAGTGCCCCCCACACCCCCCTACTTAAATATACCAACTCCGAGATCGCACTACAGTGCCGAAAACAGCAAAGTGATGGAAGCGGCCAAGCAACTTCTTTCCCAGGGAAAGGCTTTTCTTATATGCCACTCTGTCATTTTGCGTTTTCAACATTTGAAGTTCGACCAAGACGCATTCGACAAAATGCGTCTTTGGTCTTCTGATAGGAACCCTAAGAGGAGATCTTATTCAGGTATATAGGGTATTTAGAGACAGCTACCTCAGGGAATGTTTGGGGTTATCAAAAAGTAGTAGAGAATCATCACAGAACCTATGTAGAAGATTCTATAGGAATGAGAAGTGTTCTAACTGGTTCTCTGACAGAGTAGCTGAGGCATGGAACAGACTACCTAATTACTACCTAACTACATTAAAGCAAATACTAGTTTAGATATTTTTATGAACAGCCTGGACACTTATTATGGGAACAAGTGCTTTGGTATATTGGCAAGCTAGAAGGGCATTAATGCCCGTGCTTGAAATATTTATACGTATGTATGTATGTATGTATGTATATGAGGCTAGTAGGACTAACATGTCTATAATAATCAGGGTTCATGATTGAGCTACTGGTGCAGTAGCATTACAATGCTTTTCCAAGCTTCAGGAATGTAACCAGAGGAGAAGATTAGATTAAAGAGGTCAAGTAGCAGTTCAGATAGGCCATATTTAGCAGTGACAATCACACAATCTTGTATATTAACAGGGCCCATAGATAAGATGTTTTAAGCTTTTATGATGGCTGAGAGAACTTGTTCCATAGTAATTAAAAGGGAGTGACTGGGATTGTGGAAACTGTTGAAAAGCTATAACTGTACGCAGAGTAAAATTTGCTCTAAATTTGTCAGCTAAAATATCAGCTATTTCCTTTGTATCAGTGTGTACAGTATTATTTTGGACTAGGTCTATGCATTGCTGCTTAGTAGTACTTAACTTCCTGACATAGCTGAAGAAAATTGTTGCTTTTGGGGTTTAGTAGTTATTTTAAGTTCACACTCAGCTTTGAGCCTCCTAATGCTTCCCATAAACTTCTTACTAGTTTGCTTACATGTGCTCTTAAGGTAGGTGTTCGGGAAACCATGCCAGACATTCTGTACCTTTGTAGTAGGTAGAACATTGTCAGGGACATCACAGGATCATAGGAAGTTACTAGGCTATTGGCCCTGAGGCCCTTACAAGCCTAGCCAAAAATTTAGCCCATGTTCCAACAAGTCAGCACCCTATGCCACTGTCCAGCAGGGACACAGGTGGAATCCCAGGGGTGTATTTTCTCTTCCCCATCCAGTTATACAGGTTGTGCTTAAAAAGGGTTAAAGAGATACTCGGCCTGACATGGAGAGAGAGTCTATTCCACAAAAGTGGGAGTCTCTGGGACACAAATCTGTCCCGCCAACAAGTCCTATTGATGTCACAGTCCAGGTTGAGGTCACAAGTATGGGTTACTTGTGTGGAGCTTGTTTTGTCAATATGCAGCAGTCCCATCAGGGCGGGGTCTGAGATTGCTTTGTATGCCAGACAGAGGTCACCTCTGAGGAGTCTGTAGGAGACTGAGTAGAGGGACAGAGCCTTTAGCTTATCTGTCTAGGGTAGATTTTTGAGGCCCTAGATTTTCCTGGTGAGGACCCCCTGTGGTCTCTCCAGCTGCTACATGTGCTTTGTGAGGTACATGCCAAAAGGGGCATTGTACTCAATAATTGGACTTATAAGAATACAGGAATGTTATGATCAACTTGACCCTAGATGAGATACCCTTACTAATAAGGTGGACCATGCAGGGCCGGCCTTAGCCGAAATGGCGCCCTAGGCGAAGTACTGCTCCGGCACCCCTTAAGCTCCACCCACACCACACATGAAACACCCCTATTTGAGCCACACCCACTGTGTCATTCCCCAAGAAAGCCACTCCAGTCATTTCCTTAAATTATTTAAATGCATAGGAAGAAAAAGATATCTTGTAATGTAGTTAAACTGCAGCTACCTTTGCATATGTATTTTCTACTCGAAATTCCAGAGCCAGATCATGGTCAAATAGGGTTCTAGGAAGGGTAATAGACCACCACCCCAGAGCAGCCCTTCCTGCAGCAACCTCCAGCAGCAGCCCCCTCCTCAGCCATTCCAGTGTTCCATTATTTGGTTATCTCACCAGTCACCATGCATATGTTCTATTATTTGCTTCTACAATGATTAGAGATATTGAAATAAAATAGCACAAACACAGATAGCCATTTGCTAAACAAACAATACAGTCTCACAATGAAAATAGACTTAGCATGAGCAGTAAACTTGTCTGCCCTTGAAACTCACATTCATTGAAATGGCAAAACTCGCATTCATTGAAACAGCATGAAAACCCACATTCACAGAAATGCATCTGGTTGGTGGAGAATTAAGTTTTCCTTTGGGCTGTTTTCAAACTAGACTCCTTGCACACATACATGTATTTATTCTTTAATTCACTTTCCTGATTGTATTGAATTATATTCCTTGTATTATATTCCTTATACAATACAGCACCACTTGTTACCTGCCGTGTTGGTGCTGCGGTAGCGTTGACGCCTCACAGTAAGACGTTGTCCTGTTTGATTCTCAGCTAAAGCATCTTCTGTGTGGAGACATGCGTGAATGGGCGTACCTTCGTTGAAGGTTGTGCGTCAGGGCTGGCAACTCGGCACGTATAACTGCGGTGGTGGTGCTGCGGTAGCATTGTCGCCTCACAGTAAGATGTCCTGTTCGATTCTCAGCTAGAGCGTCTTCTGTGTGGAGACATGTGTGAATGGGCGTACCTTCGTTGAAGGTTGTGCATCAGGGCTGGCAACTCGGCATGTAAAAATCTACTGCCAATCATTAGTGGACCGGAGTTCCACTGTGGTGACCCCTAACCGGGAAAAGCCGAAAGACACAACAACAATACAACACCACTTGTTAGAATATGTTTTAAATTTGTAGTTTTAGAAATTCGTTCAATAAGCAATGAAACAAAATTTATGAACCAAACACTACCCATTTCAAAACATTTCAACAGTAAAAGGCCACCCTATACTTCTGTCATTAGAATCCACCAATACTACTCCACATGCACAATCTCTGCAGAAGTAAAATCATCTGAATTCCATATTAAAGAAATTTGTAACTAATAAAGAGGTTGCTACTGGCAAACAACTTTACATATCAATGTTATGTACAAATTCAGTGTCTGCTGCCCTTGAAAAATTAATTGTCTATATTACATTAAAAAACAGCTGTTTCTTCTCTTGGCCCTAATAATACGGGATCCATGAACGTGAATGGCGTTGTGGAAAATGTAAATAATATTTCTGGGCTTATTGGCGTGCCTACTTTTGGGGAATGGGTTGAAAATACCGAGGCGTTCGCTTTTGGGCTGCCTGTCCATTCCGGCTCGTCGGCCACAGGTCTTCAATCTACAGGTAATATCGATGAAAGTATTTCAAGCAATTTAAAACTTTTAGATTCAAAAATGTTGAAAATAAAGAAACTCCAGCTTGAAGTTTCATACTTCAAGCAATGTATAAATGAAAAGGTTGTGCCTAAGGGGTTGAGAAGTTCTTTTACCCCTACCAGGTTATTTCAAGACGGGTCTTTTGTTAATGACCTTTCCAGCCTGTTTAACAAGCAGGGGCTGGAATTATTGGATTTAATGGTGAAACATTATGGGAAGCACATTGACTGTTTACTAACTGAAACTAATGCTCTTAATGAAAGTATCAAACTCGACATCAATTTTGTTCGGTACAAGTATGACTATCAAAGAATATTTGAAAGCATTGACGCTTTGTTGGTCAAATTGAAAGTGAATAAAAATAAAAAATTAACAAGGGATAGGCAAGCTTATGCCAAAGAACTAGCCTACTCTAATTTGACCAAGAAAGAAAAAGGGTTTACTACCATGACTGAAACTCTTGACACTGATAAAAATGACTTTGGGACTAATTTTTCTGCTATTATTCTTGAAGAACAAGAATTTGACCAGGATGATGGGGATGAGGGCTCGTCGGCCTACCAGCCTAGGAGGAGCAATAGGATCAAGGCTAATGTTAATTATAAAGGCCAGCGCCCTAATGCTAACAATCAAAATAAATCTTTTTTAGGGCGCAGGAATTATCAGAGGAACAACAACCGGAACAGGCCGAAGTAGAAAATAACTTTGTGCCTTTACCTAATGACTCTGATTTACCTACTATTTTAAAGAACAAAAAAGGTGACTTTACCGTTTATAACTTTTCGAAGTTGGAAATTGAACAAGATCTTATTGAACTACTTGCTTATGGTTTATCTTTTGTACCTGATCAGAAGGTGCGTCTATCGAAATTATTGATAGAATTTAAGTGTTTTGTACGAAACCTTAACCTTAAAGTATTGTTCAAAGGCTTTCCTAACACAGAAAATGCACCTTTTAAATTACCTAGCATCTTTAATCCTCCCTTGCACCCTATCTTACATACCTTTGAGTATGTTTGCGAACTTGATTTCAGACAATTGTTTGATAATATTAAATGGTTTAACAATTCCAGTAATATTTCAATAGAACAAAGATCAAGTTTGAAAAATCTGCGTAACTTACCCATTAGGGTGATGAAACCTGACAAGGGTGGGGGCCTGGTCATACTTGACAAAGAAGATTACAATGTTAGAATGACGAAGGTCTTGGACTCCCCTGCTTATGAACTTTCTTCTTTAAATGAAACAACAGGGCAATATAATAAAATCAAAGGGTACTTCAGGGACTTGTTTATTGAGGGAAGAATAAATATTGACACTTTTAATTTCATTAACATCTCGTTCCCCAAAGTCCCTGTTATGTTTGGGGTTCCCAAAATTCATAAAAATTTAGTGGACCCACCTATGCGTGCCCTTGTTGATGGGAGATGTTCCATTACCCACCCCTGCTCCAAAGTGGTTGACCATATTTTGGGAAAATATCTTAAGTTACTACCGCAAATCTGCAAAGATTCTTGGTCCTTCCTTCAAGCCATTAATGAGGTTCCTTTTTCACCTTCCAATAACTTCCTTACTATTGATGTGGTAGACTTATATACGTCTATACCACATCAAGAAGCATTGGAATGGGTGGAGCTTATGTTAGTTCACTTACAGGCTCCGAAAGATGAGGTTGAAGTAGTCACCCTACTTTTAGATATTATTTTATCCTCCAACTTTTTTATTTTCAACAACCGCTATTACTTACAGAAAAGGGGAATCGCTATGGGATCCCCTTGCGGTGGAAGTGTGGCCAACTTAGTCGTCGCCTATTGGGAAATGACCGTCCTCTTTAAGAATCCTTTATTTAAAAATGTTAATAAACTTTACACACGATTCTTAGATGACGTGTTTATTCTCATTCAGGGCAACTGTGATATTGCGACTAAGTTGGTTGAGGATATGAATGAGTCCTGTGCTTTCTTAAGATTTACCCATAAATTTTCGGCCAGTGAAATTGACTATTTAGATGTCAAACTTATAAAAGATCCTTGCAATACCGGCATTTTTTCTAGCATTTATAGGAAACACACCTATTGTAATGCCTTTTTGCATTTCTCCAGCAGTCACCCATGGAAACAAAAAAGATCTATTGTAAAAGGCCAACTTGTTAGAGCTACACGTATGTGTAACACACTTAAGGCCTTTGATGAGGAGTGTTCTACCCTCAGGAATATGTTCCTAAATAGGGGATACCCGGGAGAACTGATTGATAGCTTAATTGATGAAGTTTCTAGGAAAAGAGCTTCAGGGTTTTATACACCTCTCCTCCAAGACACAAGGCGGAATGTTACACAATCTATTGTTTTGCTTAATTCACCTACTGATTGCCCTTCTACTGGAGTTTCTTCCTGTAATTTAAATGAGCCTATTCACAATTCTAGTGACTATAAGTCCAGGTTCATTTTTACATATAGCAATCATGCTAGTACAATGTGTTCCATTATTAGGAAAAACTGGCAGTTTATTTTAAACAACACACACCTGCTTGATGTCTTGGGGGCATATCCCCTATTTGTTTTTAAGAGGGGTAAAAACCTCAAGGATCTTTTGCAAACTTGGGACACACATAATACAGGATCTAGACAAACTGGCACCTTTGCTTGTGGCATGTGCAATTGGTGTAGATTATTAAGGGCAGGGAATTCTTTTACCATCAATGATGAAAAGTATTCCATCATACATAGGATTTCTTGTGACACCAGGTCCGTGGTTTACATTGCTTTATGTAACTGTTGCCGGGCATTTTATGTTGGTAAAACTGACCGTAGACTACGGGACAGAGTTTACCAACATAATTATGCTATAAAAAGCCAAAAATCTGATAATGCTCTTTCAAAGCATATTATTGATAACCCTGGTCACAGTTTCTGTTTTATGGGGATTGATTTGGTAACATTAGGTATAAGAGGGGGGCCCCAACCTTTACTACTGGAAATAAAAGAGTTGGAATGGCAACTACTCCTTAATGCATTTGCCCCACCAGGGTTAAATGAAGCATGTAACATATCTGTTATACTAAAATACAAAAGTTACCTTAGATCTTGATTTTCTAGGTCATAACAAATTGCTTGATAATATGGGACTTAAGGCTCTTATTTGTTGTACTATTAAATTTGAAACTCAAAGTATGAGTTTTTAAAATTATATAAGATTGTAATTGTATTGTATGTTAAAATTTCCTTTGAGGACTTGGGTTGAATTAAGAATTATGCCCTAGTCCTCTATTTTATGTTATTGGATGTTTTACTGTGTACAGCTTGGGCATATATCTTTTATTATTTTTTATTAAATTTTTCATATTTATGTGTACACAGGCATTTGCCTGTTTGGATGTGCGTACTGGTTGTGCATTAGAAATGCTTTCAGTATTTTTATGTACGCTAACACCAGGTATATGTCTATTTCAGAACTCTGGTGTTTGTTTAAATAAGTAGGTGAGTATTATTCTCACCTGTACAGGATATGATGTCATCTGGTGTATGTTTTACCTGTTATAAAGGGCTTTGGCGCCTTGATTTTATTGTCTGAGGAAGCTACTGTTCAACAGTAGCGAAAACGTTGTTATTAAAATACGTTAACCTGCTACTGGCGTTCTCTTGCTTACTTTCCGTTTTTGGTTCTTTATTTACATTAAAAAATTGGTAAGTTGGTAATATTTCAATAGGAAATGACTAACAAGTTCACAGTCACTAGGTATCTCATACAAAAGGCCATACTCAAGAGTGTAGAACCCCTATCCCCCCTTATAATGCACCAAATAATCAACAGTCATATAGGCACTACATATCAGCACTCCATCTTCATGGTGTGGGAGTGGAATCCACAGACTTCTGCACCAAAGACAATTATGCTACTAACACTGCTTTCAGATTCTACAACACAGTGTGCCATTTGATAAACAAAAAACAGCTAGTCGCACACTGAAACATTTACACTTGTTACAGTGTGTTAAATTTGTAGTTTTGAACATTTTTCTAGTAAGTAATGAAACAAAATGTATGACCCAATAATGACAAACCTGCCCATTTCAGAACATTTTAACCATAAAACACCACTCAAACAGTATCAGTCAATAAGCACAATCTCTGCAGAAGTAACTGTAACTAATGAAGATGCTATTACTGGCAAAGAACTTTACATTTCACTGTTCCATTTACAAATTCAGTGCTTGCTGCCCTTGAAGAATTAATTGCCTACGTTGCATTAAAGAAAAAAAATGGTACACTGATAATATTGCAATAGAGAATGACTGAGAAACAGACAAGTTCATAGTAACTAGGCATATTAAACAAAGGACACACTAAGGAATGCAGAACCCCTATCCCCTCTTAAAATGCAACAAATAAATTGACAACTAGGACATTACATACCATGCCTCCATACCTCTCAACCTCTTAGCACAAGAAATCTGAACAAAGCCTAAAATAACAGGGGGGGGGTCAAAGGCCCCCAAACAGGGACAGATTATATATATTGCTATTATAGACTTAGAAAGTTGCTAGAATAACAGCATTTGTTTTAGCATGCATTTTCTGAAGGAAATGAAGGCTGAAAACCAAATGAATGATGATATTTAGTTATTAAAATCCTCAGTGATTTGTCACAGAAAAAACAAATTTTATAATGAATGGGCCAAAAATATGAGGCAAAAATCTGGACATTTTGCAAAAATCTGTACAGTTGAGAGGTATGAATTATATATATATATATATATATATATATATATATATATATATATATATATATATATATATGCAAGTGGTATATAAGAAACATAGGAAATGTAACATAGTCAAATGTTATTACATACAAAGGTAATAGTTTGTAACAATTTTCTCACAAAGTCTCATCTAGAAAGTGACTACCCAGAAAGACTTAAACAACCTAACAAAATATATTTTCCTGAACATATAGTAAGTAGCTTCTTTGCTTTCTCTCGCCAACATAATTATTTGTTGATCATCTGTAATTCTCCTTAGTTAATAAGCAATATATTTCCATTCTTATGATACTTTGTTGACAATCCATATTCCTGCTCAGTTAATAAAACAGCACAATAAGCTTTAGCCTGTTTATTATTTATGTTTTTGAATGGCTTCTTCCTTCATTCAAGCTAACTAGACAGCCAGCTTCAAAAGAAATAGTTTCTGACAATTTTTACTCAATTAAAAAATACATTTCTTTATTTTATTTAGTTACACTTTACAAACTTCCTGACAAAGAAGCCCATAACCTAATGAATGGTCCAAATACTCAGATGCCTGTAATACTAGAACCCAGCCCACTCCCCCCCTTGAAATAGAAAAAAAAGTCTCCTGTACTTTCCACTGACAAACAAAATTACATATTTAAAATTAATAAAATCAACAACTTAAGCTTCTGAAGCTACAAGCCTTAAATCAGATGCATCCGGTGCAAAACAGAAAACATTTACCGTTCTCTAGAGAAATTCAAGTATTCCTAAATGCAGGCATGCAGCCATTCTTGCATTCTGCAAAAGGTTTTCTATAGGCTCTTTTGTTTTTTGTGTATTTCCTAGTACTTCCGTATCTAGGTATAGAACTTGACATGCAACACATAAGCCATTGTGCACAAATTAATTTTAAGAAGGCAACATTTCACACAAGTACAAAGGGTAAGGATACCAAACAGTCCAACTTCAAATTCTTGAATAAAATTAAAAGGGTATAGATAAGAAAGTCAGCAAAGATAACTATTCCCTTTGCTTTAAATATGCAAAGGCATAGCTTTAAAGTTCAGCTGAGTTTCCACAATGCCCATGATTTTGTTTATGTTTCGCTCTTCCCCTCGCAACATTTTTTTGTTTCTCTTATATATCAGTGAAGCTTACTATCAGTTAATTGTGATGGATATTAGCTTTATACTTCATATTGTGCAGTAAAAGCATGCTGGTGTAAAATCACTTCTATTCACGTTTATGATTAATTAAAGGAATATTTAAAATTGTCCCCCGATTTTGGGTCTTTACCCCCATTACTTTCCCTTATTCTTCAAAATAGTTGAGCACTATGTTAAACAATGGCCAAAGTGCCAAATACCTATACTTGCTAGGCATTGGTGGGTTAAGTGTGTCAGATGAAAACAGCAGCATAAATGAAGAAGTGCAGGAAATCCTGAGTCTCTCCAACACATATACACCAATTTCATTTCAATAATTATGAATGAACAGCTGAATCATTCGGTGCAGCCAAAAGGGTATAAGGGGAAAAATGTAGAAAGCTTTCCATACAATGGAGGCAATATGGTGGTCAAAAGTCAGTTTTCTATCAACCTGGGTGTCTAAGTCCCTCATGACTTAGGACCTTATTATTAATGTGATAATTTGTGGGGATGTCACTTTTTTACATATGCAACCTCCAAGATGGATATTTCTTGGGATAGAGGCTTGTCCTCCACATCTGGGTATGCTGTGGGATTGACCCCTAGAAAAAAAAAGTAAAAAGTTTAAAGGAGAAGAACAATGCTCAAGATTCACTCATCTCTGGAAATATTTTTTTCAGCATGTCAGCGCAATATGTGTGTGTGTGTGTGTGTGTGTGTGTGTGTGTGTGTGTGTGTGTGTGTGTGTGTGTGTGTGTGTGTGTATCTATATCCACGTCTACATATATATGTGTATATATATATATATATATATATATATATATATATATATATATATATATATATATATATATATATATAGGTTTACTATCAAAATAGCGATGGTCATAAAATGAACGTTCCATACTTCAAAAATGACCTCATACTGTCTGCACACTAATTAGGTTAAAATGTCGAATCTGTTGATTGAATTCAACAGATTTGACATTTATGTTGAAAATCGACCATGATGGCAGTGTAGGTGCAAACATAAAATAAACACCTACACTTTCATTCATGTCCCCCCTTTGGAGGGTCTGCGCCCAACACACACCCTGCAAATTAAATATTCTAACTCTGAGATTGCACTACAGTGAGGAAAGGGATACATTTCCCAATCCGTACTGTACCGCAACTCTACTCATAACAATGAATTCATATCACTGAATGCACACTTGCATTCGCTGATATGTACTCTCGATCTTCTAATGTTCGGTAACACGGAAGTCGACTAACTAATGTTCGACTTTCTGTGTTTGCTGAACCAACGTTCAACCTTTTGATAGTAAACATATATACACACACACACACACACACACATATAAAATTATGTCATGAAATATCTAAAACTCCAAACATCAAACCTTATACAAAAAATATATAATAAATAAAGGCTTTACTAGAAAAGCTCATGCAAACTCAGCCACAACTTTCTGTGAGGGAAAGTTTAGTTTGTTTTTGCTTTCTTGTATTTTGTGGTGCTTCATTGCATTCTTCTATTTTCTACACTGTGACTTATTTTTTATACTGTATTTTACATATATTCTGACTTTTATTACATATTTAAACTAGGAAAGAGGTCACAGTTGTGTCTCTTGTGAGTCAAACAGAAATTAGAACAGGTCAATTAAGGTTAATTACCTGTGAACTGAGGGTGGAGATAAGAACTAAAGCTTCTATTTAAGGGGTAAAATAAAACATTTCAAGGTTTTACTGTAAAAGCTCACCCAGACTCTGCCACAACTTGCTGTAAGGAAAAGGTTAGTTTGTTTTTGCTTTCTTGTATCTTGCACTGTTTCAGTGCCTTCGTCTAGTTTGTATATCATGATTTATTTTCTTCACACTTGTGTTTTACTTCTATTCTGCCTTTAATTGCATATTTAAACTAGGAAAGAGTCCACGGGTGTCTCTTGTGGTTCGCACAGAATTTTTTCCATCATTGTCCCACCTTGGTGCTGTTGTGTTTTTAAACTCAGCTGATTTTCTAGTTGCCTGCCCCTTATGTTAATTTGACCACATATCTCCTTCCCTCTCCTCTTTCACTGGCTATTGTGATCAAGCACAAAATTAACATTTTGTGAAATCACTGCCCTTTAGCTATTTAAGATTATTGGCTATCCCACTGTATTCCATAAAACAAAAATACAAAGTACCCACCCATTTCAATCTATCTTGCTCTCTTAAAATTAGTGGCTCTCCACTTGGATAGCTAAAGCTTAAATTACTCCTCTTTCATATCTAACTACTTAGTGCACACTGCAGCTCTGAGGATAGTGACCCTTTCTTTCTCCATCTTGCCTTTAAAATCTGAAACATCTACTCCAAAACCACCAATTACTGGAAAGTCCACGCTCTGCCTCTCAGTAGTCATCTTGAGACTGATGCTACTGTTTGATCTTGGTGAGAGAAGAAGCGCCACAGGGTATTATTTCCTGCAGACTGCTGATCACCAGCAAGCCTAATAATGGCTTTACAGCTGCATATTTAGCCCCTGCATCTGAGTAGAAATGTTTGCATGTCATGCAGCACCATGCACTACCACGCAATTGTGCAACAAAGCTGGAGAGTTAAATTCAACAAATATTCCCTTAAATCCCAGTCAGAAATATCCATTCACTGAGCTCCTCTGTAATTGTTTCTAAAAACGTCACCCCTAGTGACAACAGTCTTCAACCTAGCATTATAGACAGTTGGACTACCCTTGTTTCTCCAGCCAACTCTGTTGACTTTGGTGTCTTGAGGCATGTAGCAATTGCCTCATGTACAGAGACATCCCTCTACTAATAACACAATCTAGTACAGAGTGTGAAAGATGTACTTACATCAAGAGTCTAGAATCCATGCTCTCTACCACTCAAAAAAGTAACACGGAGAAGGTTGTCAACTCACCCACCATTACATATTCACATAGTAGCACTACTCATTCGCATACCACTACTCAAATACATAGTATGCATTAAACACGCAAATCCACATAAGCAGAGGTTCTCTCAAAATACTTAACAAAACACCAGAGACCACCAAAACAAAATGTCTGCTACAGCTAGCACAGTCTCCACAGCACTCATGACACTTACCAACACCAGTGTCTCACCCTCCAGTCCCATAAGGAGTAACACTAAAAAAACAAGTTTTCTTGTCTTTGGAGACTTAACAGTGAGAAGCATGGATGTCCCACTCACCATGCTGGGCAAGGAGAAAGTCACAGCCAGCTGCCTGTCCAGTGCCAGGATTTGCCAAATCATGTATGCACTCAAATCTCTCAGCAACAAGTACCATTATGACTCTGTCATAGTTCATGTTGATGTGAATGAACTGAGATGTACCTCACTGGACTATATGAAGACAAACATGGTCGAGCTCTCTGAGTACGTGTCCCAGGCAGGTATGTCCCTAGCCTTGAACAGCATACTACCCTCACCTAGAATGATACCACAGTATAAACAAAAAAGGATTGATTTTAATAACTGCCTTAGTGTTTGGTGTCATTCCAAGGGGATCCAGTTCCTGTGTGCTTGGGAAGCCATGGTCGACAAACCTCACTGCTTTGCCAGAAATGGTTTGCACCTTGCAGCCCTAGGCTTTTAGCTACTGGAAAAGGCTCTTGCCTCCCCCATAGTGCCTTTTTTAGGCAAGGTCTCAAAAACCACATTGCTGACATGAAATTAACCAATCAGAATAAAATAAGAGTCATGCTGTTAAATGCTAAGAGCTTAAACCAAAAACTGCACTCCCTCGAAGCTCTTCTATCATTAGAAGATGTAGACGTTTGTGCAGTCACAGAAACCTGGTTTAAGGCCTCAGAGAGTACCCTGGCCCTGCAAAGATATAATGACTTCTACACCTTTAGACTGCAAAATGAATATGTGAAAAGCAAAGGAAGCGTTGTTTCAATTCTGTATTAAAGATAGAGTCACCTCTCATCTAGTTAGACTGGATAACTCCATGGAGGTACTCTAGGTCCACATTATGAGGGGTAAGACCAGTTATAGATCCCCCTCCATGGGTCACAACACCCATGAAGTTTACTTAACCAAACTGAAGACAATCCAAATTTTACCAAACACACTGGTTATGGGAGATTTCAATTGTCCCACCATCAACTGGGAAACCTACTCTAGCCCATACTAACACAAAATGTCCTTGACTTTGTGAATTCAAATGCTCTGAGCAAATTGTCCATACCCCGACAAGAGGAACAAACATTCTAGATCTGGTCCTCACCAGCATGTCAAATAGGTGCACTGCTGCAACTGTTGGATCCTCATTAGTTTACTAAATTCACTCCAATGGAGCTCAGGAAGTTTGCACTGTAACTTCCAATGGGCGGAGCCTAAGCCTTTTGACAGAACTAAATTATTTCCTAACATTTCAAACAAATGTAACCATAGGGGTTATGAAAAAAGTATAAATGGCAAACTCTTCAGCACAAACTATTTTTATAGTGCTTGTATTCTTTAGGTTCTACATATTAAACTGAATTTTATGTGTCACAGTAAACACAGCACAAACTATTACAAATGTAATAGTTAAACAACTAATATCTCAGCAACCACTCAAGTTATACACATACTTTTAGCAGCATTTTATTCATGCAGCTGAGAGCTTTTATAAGAGGCAAAGGGGTTATCTCTGTGTTACTTGGTTGTTAAGATATTTAGAAGAATGTGAACATTAAATCTGTATAAATGAATATGATAAAAATAACAGTTAATATCTCTTTACCTGCACTAGACAAAGGTCAAACATTTATGCAGCTGAGTTTCTCATTGTGTAAGCTTTAAGATGAAATCTTATAAAACCTTGTACATGGAATGGTTTTGGAATTATTGATGCAAATATGAGCAAGCAATATTTGACACCTAGAGGTGTCAGTAGGAGGTAACTGCAGATGAACCTGGAGGAGTCACTCAGATGTAAGGAGTTAAAACTGAAGACAAATCAGTCACCTTTGAAATGGTACTAATACCAGAATTCACAAAGGGTGAAATCAGACTGAAAAACTTCACCAAGCCAAACTTGGTGAAGGTATAAATGCATTCCAAGCCCCACCCCAAGCTGAAAGAGGTAACTACGTCAAAGCTTACACTAATAACCTGTTACAACCACTTGCATAACTGGATAAACTTGGCTGTACCAGACAGAATGAAAGACAGAGCTCTAAGTAAAATCAAGCTGCCATGGTGGACTTCCAGCATCAACAAACTCTACAATAAATGCAAAAGTTTCTATCCAAGAAAACAAAGACAAGGACCCAACAATGGAAAAGCACACTCCTCAGCCTTAACAGGCAAATAAGACAACTTGTCAAATCGTCCAAAAGCTCCTTTGAGAAAAACCTAGCAAGTACTGCCAAGGATAACCATAAGGTTTATACAGCTATGTACGTAACCTAAAGGATAGGACCCAAGCATGTGCAGAACTGGTGGTCAATGGTATCACACACACTGACCCCACAGAGATAGCAAACCTGCGGGTGGATAGGTATGGCAAAACTTTTACTCACTTATCCCCTCCTTACTTACAACAAACCCTCCTCCAAACGTCTCCCACCTCACATATCTGAAGAACAGATTCTCAAAGCCCTGTCCAAGGCAAAGAGCATGGCCTCTATGGGACCCAATGGCATCCTAGGCTATCTTCTAAACAGGCTAAAATATGAACTAGCATCACCACTGAGTACCCTTTTCAATCATAGCCTAACCACAGGCTTTGTTCCTGTGGGATGAATAACAGCTACAGTTATCTCCCTCCATAAAGGTGACCTAGCAACAGACCCAGGGAATTACAGACCTATAAGCCTGACCAGACTCATCTGTAAGGCAAATGGAATGTACTGTTATGGACCTTATAAATAAGGACATAGGTGACCTCCAAACCCTGGATCCTATCCAATTCAGCTTCATGAAGGGCAGATCCTGCCTGTTAAATCTGGTATATTTCTTTGAAAGTGTGACCAGGGCCACTGATGAGGGCAAATCTGTGCACACAGCATACCACGACTTGGCAAAGGCTTTTGACACAATCCCACATTCAGGCATTAACAATAAATTTAGCAAACTGAAAGTTAACCTCTTCATTGTAAGATGGGTTGCCAACTGGCTCACAAATTGGGCACATACTATCAAAGTGGGTGACTCCACATCAGCCAGCAGACTTGTTACAGCAGGGTGTCACAGAGGTCAGTGCTGGGCCCCCTACTGTTTGGCATACACTTCTCAGAAGTTCAGGTCAAAACTAAAAGGTTGTGGTGGACCAAGTTTGCAGATGACTGCAAACTAGGTGTAATCATTGCCTCCCCAAATGTTGTCAGTGTACTCCAGGAGGGTCTCACACAGACCAGCGACTGGTGTATTAGTCGCAGTCTTAAACTGAATACACCAAAATACATCATCATCATTCCCTTTGATACAAATAATGTCCCTTCACACTATCAAATCAACAAACAATACCCTAAGTACCCATGAGGTGGTAAGGGACCTGGGCTCACAGGTTGACCACAACCTTAACTTTGACCACCACATGTCTACCGTTGTAAGGAAAGCTTTCCACGTAGCTCGCCTGATTAGTAAAGCATCACCTTGAGAGCAAAAGAAGTTATAACCCCCTCTATACTCTGCACTTATCCGGCCCATAATTGAGTATAAAGCTCCATTTGGTATGTACTGTACTAAGCACCTGCAGCAATTAGGGAGACCTAAGAGGTTTCTAACAAAGACGATCAAGGGTCTCCAGCATGTTTCTTACGTAAAGCAACTAAAATCCCTGTCACTATACTCCGTATCATACAGACTTCTTAGGGGAAACTTATGCCTGGCCTACAGAGCAACCCAAGACCCACACCTAATGAATTTACTGCATATTCCATAAATCAAATGGGGCTACACATTCCAGGGACTTAAATATGGCCTGCAACTTAAATAGGACATGTTGGAAGGACAGATTTATCTCCCAGCAACTTCTACGGCTTTGGAACAGGCTACCAATTTGTGTGAAATAGAGCACCTCTATGACACTGTGCAAGAGGAACCTGAACGAGTGGATGGGGCACTGTAAATTCTTACTGGGGAAAGTGCCCATAACCCTCCTGGACATGGGCTGTCATCACTAAATGCAATCTTGGCTACTGATTAGTACTTCTATGGTATTACATTGGGTTGAAACGGCTAGGCTTAAAATGACCTCTGGGTAGATAGCCTAGTAATCTTCTATAATCCTATGATCAGAGACAACTTGAGCTGACATTTTTACTGTAAACGCTCCATTGAAATTTTACCAATACTTGGATGCACACAGAATATCTAGATTGCAGTGACAAGCACTGCCCCCAGAGCTGCAAACTGGATACTTCTGACATTACTTTATATTTCCACTCCAATCATCTAATCAAAAAAATAGGGTCTGATGCCACAGACATGAACTTTCCCACTGTCTCTGTTACCATCTTGGTGGTTATGGGCATCCTGAGGCAATACAAAAATTTCCTAAGTCTTACTAACACCCAGTTAATTCACGAACAAACCAATATGTATGTAAGATGTACTTACACAATGTCACTGGAGGCAAAGCTCTCACATAAAAGCACTCCTAATGTCAATCAGGTTGTCAGTATTACACATGGTGCACCCATCACACACAATTCAAAGCAGACACATGGATCCACAAATGCTGAACCAGTTAAATGTAACCTTCCTAAACTGCAAACACCTCCTAGATGAAGTACACATAAGAAATACCCTCATCAGCCCTGAATGCAGGCTTTTAAAACAACACCCTCATCAATACATACAACCTCATCTTATGAAGCCTCTACTTCTTAGCCCATACAGCAAGCCACCTTACAATTCAGCATTCTAGTCATTGGAGACTTCATCTCTAGACTATATGAAGAGAGACATCATGAAACTGTCAGAATATATGTCCCAAGCTATTATGAGCCTAGCATTGAGTATCATTTTACCTTCTTCAAGGATGATGCCACAATATGAACAAAATATGACTGACTTTAATAATTGGCTTATTTTCTGATATCATTATAAGGGGTTGCAATATTTGTCAGCTTGGAAGGAAATAATCAACAGAACACTCTGCTTTGCCAGGGATGGCCTTCATCTTGCCACTCTAGGCTTTCAAATATTGGCTAAAGCATTGTCCTACCCCATACCGCCTTTTTTAGGCAATGCCAAACTGAAAGTACTGCCAACATAGCGAATCCAAACCAGGAAAATCTAAAAATGTTACTGCTTAATGCTAGGAGTCAAAACAAAACAGTCCACTCCTTAGAAGCTCTCCTCACCTTGGAGAATGCTGATGTCTATGTAGTCACTGAGACATGACTTAAAGCTGTGGAGACCACAATGACAGTGCAAAGTTATAATGCTTTCAACACATGTAGACCAACTACTGCACAGACTGGAACTAAAGGTGGAGGTGTCTCGATGTACTTCAAATATAAATATACTTCAAGGCTGGTCAAATAGGACGATACACGTGAGCTACTCCATGTTCAAATCACCATAGGCAAAATCGCATGCCACTTCCTTGCAAGCTATAGGTCCCCCTCCATGACCTAGGAAACCCATAACATGTATTTAAACTTATTGGAAAGACTCACCATCCAACCCAATATTATATTCATGGGCAACTTTAATTACCCCACTATTAACTGGAAATCATATACAACACCAAACATGCAGGCACAGAGATTCCCAGATTTTGTAAACAGAATTTCCCTGGAACAGACTGTTAATACACCAACCAGGGGTGCAACCATACTGAATCTGGTCCTCACCAATATGGGAGAGTGCTGCCCCCCCCCCCAGTATAATGTCTTCTCTGGTAAAGTCAGACCACAAAATGGTGTCCTATGAAATAAAAATAAAACCTGGAACCCCAGCTAACCCTGGAATATTCAGTAACTACTCAAAAATTAACTTCCTACTATTAAGTGATAACCTAGCAAAATTTTAAGCCCCCATAAACCCTGAGAACACTTCTACCTATGCAAAACTGTTCATATAAACCCTACACAAGCATGTTAATAGTTGAATTTACAGCTGTACCTATCATGAATAAGTATAGAACTAACTCAAAAAACAAGCCACCCTGATGGAATCACATCAGTTGGCTGCATAACAAAAGGAAGAAAATCATGGCAAAAATTAAGAGGTGCCCCAACCAGCAGGATGAAAGCACTCTCATCAAACTAAACAAATAAGTCAGAGGACAACTAAAGTCTCCCAAAGCCAAATTTGAGGTACATTTGGCCTCCCAAAACAAGGACAACCACAAAGAATTCTTTAGCTATCTCCACAACCTTAAAGGCAATACATAATTGTGTTTTCAAAGTTCATTATTAATGGAGCCACCTATACTGAGCCAGAAGATATAGCAAACTTATTGGCCAACAAAGTCAGCTGCAGATTTACCCCTCTCTTCCCCCTCAACCTTCCCTCAGGAAATACCATCAAATATAACTCCTCCCACTATCACTAGGGAACAGGTGCTTAATGCTTTCTTTAAGGCCAAGAACACTGCATCAGTGGGCCCAGACAATATCCCAGGATGCTTTCTAAATAGCTTGAAACATGACCTCTCAGGCCCTTTGGAATTAATATTTAACTGTTGCCTCACAACAGGCTTCGTGTCTCATGAATGGAGAACAACAACAGTCATCCGTCTGCACAAAGTTGGGCCATCTGCAGACCCTGAAAACTACAGAACCATAAGTCTCACTACTCTCATATGCAAAGCCATGGAAATAATTATCATAGGAATGATCAATAATGACATGGGAAACCTCCAGACACTAGACCCAACCCAATTTGTTTTTGTCAAGGGCAGGCCATGTCTACTTAACCTGGTGGACTTATTTGAGAAGATCACCAAAGCAGTGGATGAGGGCAAACTGGTTCACACTGCCTTCCTTGACCTGGCCAAGGCATTTGACCAATACCTCATTCAGACATTGTTGACACACTCAAGAGATTAAGTACAGACCCTTATGTCACCTGGTGGATAGCAAGCTGGCTCACAGACAGGACCAGGAAGTTGGAATTTGAGAGTTCACCTCTACAAAGAGGCCAGTCCCAAGCATAGTCCCTCAGGGATGGGTCCTGCAACAGCTCCTTTTTGGAATTTACTTTCCTCAAGTCAAGGCCAATGTCAATGACTTCTGACCGACTAAAGTTGCAGATGATTGCAAATTAGGAATGGACATTGAATCTCCCACTGACACAAATGTTCTCCAGGAAGGACTGACACAGAAAATGAATGGTGTCAGAGGCATGGACTAAAACTAAATGCCAAGAAATATGTAATAGTATCCTTCAGGAAGTCATCCACCCCTGATAACTATCATATTGACAACATACCCTAAGAGTTGACCCCAGTAGTCAGGGACTTGGGAACACACGTAGACAGTAATCATTCTTGGACAAGGAAATCATTCTATGTTGTGCAACTTATAAACAAATGCATGGCATCTAGGTCCAAGGAAGTCATTGCTCCACTGTATTCAGCATTCATCAGACCTGTCATTGAGTATAGTGCCCACTTTGGTATGTACCTAACCCGGCATATCCAAAAATTGGAATGGCTACAGAGGCTCCTCACTAAAAATACAGAGCGCAAGTAACATGTCCTATGCAGACCAGCTCAAGGCCCTATCGCTGTATTCTGTCTCCTGCAGGCTGTTGAGGGGAGATCTATGTCTGACATGTAAGGAATTGTCAAACCCTACTCTGATGGACCTCCTGCATATCCACAAAACAAACAGCACAATAATTACCTATTCTAAAGAATTAAACCATGCCTCTGATATAAATAGGACCTGCTGGAGAGACAGGTATGTATTCCAGAGACCACCCGTTCTCTGTAACAGGCTCCCCATCCATGTGAAGCAGAGTTCCTCCCTCACCTAAATCAATTGTAAACTGAACAATTGGATGGGGAACAGCAAATTCATCCCTGGTTTGGCAACTATGTCTCTAATGGACATAGGCAGCCTGTAAATTGTTCATTTCCCAGGCCACTTCTTGTAAATGTTTCATCTCCCAAGCCCCTACCTACACTTAACAAGAGTACGAGAACTTTTCAGACATTTGTGATGTATGGCTAGGCTTAAAAAGGCCCTTGTGGTCATTAGCCTAGTAAACACCTATGAACAACACAAAAAGCATTATATCAAATTACAAAATATCCAATAATTCTGTCCTAACAAAATACCCTATGTCATACACCCCCAAATACAAAATTGAGATCAAGAGTCATCGTGTTTGTGGTACTGTTATGAA
The DNA here is from genome assembly GCF_019279795.1 of Protopterus annectens. Classification (NCBI taxonomy): domain Eukaryota; kingdom Metazoa; phylum Chordata; order Ceratodontiformes; family Protopteridae; genus Protopterus; species Protopterus annectens. Next base: position 678,327,406 of record NC_056737.1, on the reverse strand, counting down.
AAGGGTTTTCAGTAACATAATATGTAAGGTTTGGTTCACCCTAATGGACAACCTTATTCGTGTGCTAACCATAATGCTACCCCTGCCATTAACCTTAAACCTGCACATTACATTACTAAAATCCTTTTCTCTAACAGTACCACTATACAAGACAAAAGGACACAAAACATGCACAAACATACACACACAACACCAAACTTGCAAAAGAGTAAATATATCCCCCTACATAGCCCTTACCCTAATCTGCAAACATTCACACATATATGCCAAACACTATAACATTTTTAGTCAAACATTCATTTTCCTATACACTCCTACCTACAAGCACCATAAAATGAGCATTCAGTCATTTCAGCGATCAATCAAATGTGCTTTTGATATTTTGTGCTTTCAGTGTTTTTCATCCCTCAAATACTTTTCAGTCAAATGTGCTTTAGATATTTTGAGCTGTAAATTTTATACACACACAAACACACACACACACACACATATATATATATATATATATATATATATATATATATATATATATATATATATATATATATATATATATATATATATATATATATATATATATATATATATATATATATATATATATATATATATATATATATATATATATATATATATACATATTAGATATAGATATATAGATATATCAGTGTGTTGTGTGTATAATGCAATATACTGAATACTGAGGCAAGTGGTTCATTTGCAAGGGATGATGTAGTGGTTATACAAGATAGTCCCTTACATATGGAAAGTCCATACCTTTCAGACAGCCAACTCAAAGTTAGGTGGGTATCATTATGATTAGGATGGCAGTCAGCTGCCTCTGGCAGTATAAGTCAGCTTCTATGATTAACAAAAGAAAGACAGACTTGTGACCTTTTGGGTCTTGGAAGGATTCTGGGAAAGAGTCTCTAGATCGCTATCAGTGAAGACAGAATCAGCCTGCAGGACCCTAAGGAGAACTGAAGCTATGTTTGAAAAGCTATTATCCTGACAGAGAAGTGAATCAATTTATGAAGTTGTTGCCCTGACAAAGAGAGATGTGACCTGTTTATATAATAAAAATCAGTGAAAGATTGAAAATCATAAGTACTGAATTGCTTTGGAAACCAGCCGAAGGGTGTAATGGTCTACTGAATTGCATCAACTAGATTGATACAGGTCTGCACCTGTGAAAACAGATTTGCAGGACTGAGATTTTTTTATGTTATTCACCAAAAAAGACACATTTTTGTTATCTTTGTAAATAATCCTTAATAAACCTTGGTTTAATTACTGCAAAGCTGCATCCAATGACTACTTCTGTGACCATAAACTTAACATAGGTATAGCTGGATAGATAGATAGATAGATAGATAGATAGATAGATAGATAGATAGATAGATAGATAGATAGATAGATAGATAGACAGACAGATAAATATATCAACGCAGACACAAAAGCAAAGTCTGAACAAAACAGTACAAACACACACACTCTTGACACACGTTGTAACTTTTATCTTAGTAAAATGTCATGCAAAACAATATAAAAGAAGGTGGAGATCTGTGGTGTAGCTGTATAAACTAACTTCACTTGTCTGATGTATTACTGGAACAGCTCAAAAAGCCATGTTTTTCCATTAAAAATAAATGGTTCAGGAAATACAGTTCGCTGCAATACACAACAATAAGCACTGTCATTAAAAATGATCTATTTGACCTGTCAAGTTTATACAGTTGCTTCCTGTTGGTTTGTATATACAAGATCTCTTTAGTTTCTGGCAACCTCCCTGTCTCTACCTTTAATTTTTAGTATTTCATATTCCATGTTGGCTTGAATCCATATTGTGTTCCAGCATCCCTGTACTCCCCCTCCCCCATAAACCATGCATCAATTTTGTTTAAACATTTATTCTTACATATTGTAGCCTCTTTTATTTAGTCCTTCTGCATCTTTCCACACATTTTGGTATCGTAATTTATCTGTCTGATACTAACGTCTTGTTTCTTGTATAGGCACTACAATACAGCATTAGAGGGGTGCTGCAATCTTGAGGTATCCTTGTTTAGATTAGATGTTAAAACTGAGGTCCCAACTGCTTGAAATGGCAGTGGCTTAGGTTGAGATTAAATATCCCTCAAACTTATCAAAAAATAGAGAGCATTTCTTGAAAAGTTACTGTGCCATGCCAGACTCCACCGCTTTTCTAAAAAAGACTCTGGATTAATCTTGACCATATCCTACATATTTACACAGACTAAACATTTAAACAAAGTTAAATATTGTAAGAAATAGAAATATGCTCTATGTATCTATTATTTTCTGTGCAAGTAGGTTGTCATAAAGTATTTCAGCTAGTGGTATAACCAGAAGGTGAGTTCCTTTGTAGTAACAGATAGGAATATGCTTTGTTGTGTATCTATTTTTCTCTGTGAAAGTAGGTTGCCATAAAATATTTCAGCTACTGGTATAACCAAAAGGTGAGCTCCTTTGTAAATATGACAGCAGTAAATTCTATGTGTTTTCCTGTAAATGGATTCATATAGTCCTGCATCAGAGTAAAAAAGAATTCCATGGATTTGCTTTTAACAGTATGAAACTCAGTCTATTATCTTAATCTGTCCACTGTCTAAGAACAAACTTACTTCCTTTGTCTGTATGATTGTGGCATGTGTCTGTAAAATTACCCACAGTACTCCAGGAATTTATTTCCGGGGAGAAACACAGAAGCAGCAGTTGTAGCACTTACTAACTGCTGTGGATCTAATAGGTACTCTTTTAGTACTCCTTCAATGTGTGCCATACAGGGGATAAAGCCTTGACTATGATGCACTGGGCTTAAATTTGAATGTTCATATTCAGGTTTGCATTTTGGGCCTAGTTGTTTGTTTGTAGAGGCTGTGTGTCTGAGCACATGTTCCAGGCCATCTTAGTTTAGCCAAAGCCATTCTTGCATTTCAGTGAGAGGAGAGTGTTTATGGCCATTGGCTGATTGGGGTTACCTGGACTATAGCTTGGATTAAGCACCTCATTGGTTCTTTCACACTTTTTTTAAAGTTGTTACGGGTTTCAATGTTCTGTTACTTAAGAAGTTAACTTGTAAGTGTTTCTGCCATTTCACACTGAGCTAATCGAAGGAAGGGCAGTGAGCAAACCCTGATCTGTGACATATAACATTAAGTATCCTGTTTTTTGGTTATCTTTACAAGTTATTTATAGCACTTTTATTGTCTGCTAAATACTTTTCTAGCTAGTTTCAGTATGTGAGAGGTATTAACTGGAAATGTTCTACATTTGTTAAACACCTGTTTAGGTTTGTTTGTTCTGATTTTTGTCTCCCAGCCTCCCTCCCTATTGGTATCCTGTTCTTATACATGGTGGCTTTGCAGTTGCCCACCCCTACTGTAAATTTGATCTGGGACACTCCTCCCAGTTTAGTGTCATTACCTCATTCTACCTAATACAGGGAGAACATCTGAGAAGGCCAACCCACTTAGTTCTTAACCTTGAGTTATCTTCTGCTCCTCCTTACTCCCTCCTTTCCACTTTACAAAAAATAATGTAAGCTTGTTCCCTGCCTTTCCTGTAAGTAGTGTAGTCCAGATACAGATTTGCTGTATCCAGAACTGTTCGTAGGCTTCTGAGCCCCCGCCACTTAGCTAGGGTTAAACTATTCCCGGCGCCATAAAGTCTGCTCTTCAAATTTTCCCTTAGAACTAGCCAGTTTTTTAGTTTTAGCACTCAAATCTGTTTCTTTGAGCTCAGCACTTGTTCAGAACTCATTGTAAGCACTAAATAAGCTACAAATTACTAAAGCACTCAACTTTCCTCACTTGTCTAGAGGAAAACAGGTTTTAGTACTTAACAAATAAGCACCTATCCAGGTATGTCTAAGGGTCAGCTCCCAGTGTTTTCTCCTGTCTACCTGATGAATCTGGGCATCTTGGGGCAATGCAGCACTTGCCTCATGTACACAGACAACCCTCCTCCTACCACCCAACACTACAACCTGTGAGAGATGCACTTATATAGTCAACTGGAAGTAAAGCTCTTTTCACCCAAGACTGGACTAGACAGTGAAGAGGAGAGGGTAAACACTTGCACCACACTACACTCATCACATAGTCCCTCAAAACCTACACTACCAAAACACACACATAGAAACATAAAGCATACACCTACATTTGCAGAGGCACTCAATAAAAATCTGCCCAAGCCACAGTGACCTCCAAAGCAGAAATGCAAGCAACCTCCACCCCCCAACACAACCTAAATGACACATAGCCCACAAACTCAGTGTCCACTCAACCACAGCCCATAAGGCATAACGACATACCCAACACTCTAGTCAGGCACACTGATGTTCCACTCACCAGGCTAAACAAGGAGAAAGTTACTGTCAGCTGCCTGTCAGGTCCCAGGATCCGCCACATAACACACGCACCCAGGTCACTCCATGACAAGTACAAATATGACTCTGTCATTGTCCATATTGGTGTGAATGACCTGAGATGTACCTCCCTGGACTACATGAAAAGAGACATGAATAAGCTGTCCAGTCTTGTATCCCAGGCAGGTATGACCCTAGCCTTGAGTAGCATCCTGCCATCACCCAGAATGATACCACAGTACAAGGACAAAATGATTGACTTCAACAAATTGGCTAAGCTACTGGTGTCATTCTAAGGGGATCCAGTATCTGTCTGCCTAGAATGACATAATCAACAGACCATGATGCTTTCCCAGAGATAGCCTGCACCTGTTGCCCTTGGGATTCATGATACTGGCTAAGGCTCTTGCCACCCCTATAGTGCCTTTTTTAGGCAAGGTTCAAATGACAAACTTACCACCATAACAGGTACAAGCAAGCAAAATCTGAGGGTAATGCTATTCAATGCTAGAAGTCTAAACCTCAAAATGCACTCCCTCGACGCACTCCTTAAAATGGAGAGCATCAACATTTGTGCAGTGACAGAGACCTGGTTTAAGGCTCCAGAGAGCACCCCTGCATTATGAGGCTATAATTCATACCACACCTTTCAGCCACCTAACCTGGACAGAAACACTAAAGGCGGAGGTGTGTCCATATTCATTAAGGATATCCACACCTCCAGGCTAGTTGCTCGGCATAATGCATCCAAGATTATCCAAGTGCAATTAACTCTGGGCAAGACCGAAATCCAAATTGTAGCTTGCTACAGATCCCCCACCATGCCCCAGGATTCCCACTCCTCATTTCTTGATACACTGGAAAATATTAGGGTACAAACTAACACCCTAATAATGGGCGATTTCAACTACCCCACCATTAACTTGGAAAACTACTCATGTACCAACTCTTTTTCTCAACGTTTTCCAGAATTCATAAATTCCAACTTCTTGGATCAACTTATACACACCCCCACCAGGGGCAGCAATATCCTAGACCTGGTCATTACCAACATGGGCAACTGGTGTTCCACACCAGAGGTCAATTTCTCGTTGGTCAGATCCGACCACAAGTTAATCACCCTAGATATCCACATCCCACCCTTTCTCCCATTAGGGAAACCACCATAAAAAATTTCTCCAAAGCCAACTTCACACTTCTTAAGGCAGAAGTAGCAAACTTCATGACACCCATGCAAATGGACAATAGAGGTACGACTGCTGAATCCTACACAAATGTACTTTATAAGCACTTACACAAGTGCATGGATCGTGCAATGCCTAACAGAACCAGGATGCTATCCTCCAAAAAAGGAAGCCATCTGGTGGTCCCCTGCCATAAACTAACTCTACAACAGAAGAAAGAAACTGTTGCAAAAAAGAGTAAATATCCATGATTGGAGGAACTCCCTGGTCATCCTCAGTAAAAAGCTGAAATCCCACATAAAATCCTCCAAGGTTAGTTACAAAAACAAAATCGCCACTGTTTCTAAAGACAACCACAAAGCATTCTATAGCTATGTCAAGAATCTCAATGGCAACACTCAGATCTGCTCTGAGTTACAGCACAATGACACTAAATATACAGAACCACCTGATATTGCCAACATCCTGGCAGATAGGATTAGTGGTAACTTTATCACCCTCTCACCCTCTAAAGGGCCCACCTCTATACCGGAAGAATGCAAAGTTCCTGTAATCATGGCTGCACAGGTAAAAAACACACTCTCCAAAGCCAAGAACACAGCATCCATGGAACCTGACAACATCCCAGGCTGCATTCTACATGAACTACAGAACAAACTGGCACCCCACCTAAGTACCATGTTCAATCATAGCCTCACCTCAGGCTTCATGCCCACTGAATGGTGCACAGCGACGGTTATCCCGCTCCACAAAGGGGGAGCACAATGCACCCTGGGAACTATTGCCCCCATTAGCCTGAAGAGCCTGGTCTGCAAGGCGATGGAATGTATCATCATGGAACTCATAAACAATGACATTGGTAATCTCCAAACTCTGGACCCCACCCTGTTAGGGTTTGTAAAAGGCAGATCATGTCTCCTAAACCTGATAGATTTCTTTGAAGTGGTCACCAAAGCCGTAGATGAGGGTAAGGTGGTTCACACAGCCTATCTAGATCATGCCAAGGCTTCTGACACCATCCCCCACTCTGGAATTATAGATAAACTCACTAAACTAGGTATAAATCCCTATGTCACAAGATGGGTTGCCAACTGGCTCACTGACAGAACCCACACTGTGAAAGTAGCAGACTCCAAATCTGACTTCAGACCAGTGACAAGTGGAGTACCACAGGGTTCAGTCCTGGGCCCTCTCCTGTTTGGTATTTACTTCTCAGCGGTACAGGCTAACACAGAAGGTCTTTGGCTAACAAAGTTCACAGCTGACTGCAAACTAGGAGCCATAATCGAAACTCCTAAAGCTGTGGATATCCTACAAAAGGGCCTCACTGAGACAGATGCCTGGTGTCAAGGCCATGGCCTCAAGCTCAATGCCAAAAAAATGCATTGTCATCCCTTTTGGTAAAAACTCTGTACCCATGAACTACCACACAGGTGGTAGTCTACTTAACACCAAAAGTGTGATAAGAGACCTTGGGACACAGGTGCACAGTAGTCTCTCTTTTGATAATCTCATCATCACAGTAGTCAGGAAATCCTTCTACATTGCACACCTCATCACAAGGTTTCTTATCCAGGAAAAAAGAGGTCATTGTTCCCCTCTAATCATCACTCATTAGACCCATTATAGAGTACACCGCCCCTTTGGATATGTACCTCACAAGACACAACACCTAAAAAGGCTGCAGAAATACCTTACAAAGAGGATTACTGGCCTCAAACAGATGCCCTACTCAGACTGTCTCAAAAAACTCCAGCTTTACTCCATTGCATATCGCCCACTCAGAGGCATCTCTGCCTAACATACAAAGCTATGTCAAACCCAGACCTGTTGGACATGCTCCACTTAAAGAAATGCCAATCCCTCCGAGCTACACACTTTAGGGATCTAAACCTTGTCACCACAATAAACAGAACATGCTGGTGGGATAGATTCCTGTCCCAGAGACTTCCCATACTCTGTATCTATATCAAACAAAGCTCCTCATTAGCACTCTTCAAGAAAAATCTTGATGATTGGATAGGAGATAGGAAGTTCACCCCGGGGATCACTTCTGTGGCTTTGCTCGACATGGGCACAGGAAAATAATTTTCTTGGGTGGCAAAAGCCAGGGTACCTTTTTGGTTAGGCTTATATAGGCCCTAGGGCCAATAGCCTAGTACCTACCTATGAACCTATGAACCTATGAATAGCAGCTCATGTGCTGGAAGGGCTTACAGGTGAGAGTGCGAGCAAATGGCCAGCAGAGACTCACCTATCTAGGGAGGAGGGTGAAGTGTTTTCACTTGATCAATAACCACCTTGTAAGAAGGTGGTTATGGAACTATAAAAATTCCGGCAAGGGGACACAGACTTAGGCATCACAAACTGGTGATGGTAGCCTTCATTAGAATGTGGGTGGAAGCCCATACTTACATGGATAGGATGTAGAATGCCCTGTGGATATGTTTATGTTTATGACAGCCACCAGGGAGAATGTTAGGACTTTGGTACCCTTATTACCAGGATGCTGGTGAGGACATAAACCAACTCCATAGTTGCCTGAATGATGGCCCCTTTAGTTGGATTTTGCCTCCATGCTGGCATACCCAGTTCTAGGGAGTAAATTATCTCAAGACAAAACACATGTGTGTGTGTGTGTGTGTGTGTGTGTGTGTGTGTGTGTGTGTGTGTGTGTGTGTGTGTGTGTGTGTGTGTGTGTGTGTGTGTGTGTATGTATATATATATATATATATATATATATATATATATATATATATATATATATATATATATATATGAAAAAGAAGACATTAATTCAGTATGATACAACCATCAATCAAATAGGTTCATTATAAAATATCTAGGCCGTCTATATGGGGATTCAAACATTGTAACAGTAACAATTCAGAATGCCACATTCCCAAAATCCTGGTATACAAACATCGTAAAAAGTTAAAACATTTTTCTTTGATTTTCAGGAGGGGCTGCTATGTACTCCTGACCTCTAAACATATTACCTTATAGTAGCTACGCAAACACAGAAAAGTTTTTAAGATCACATTTCCCTTTATTTTGAGCACTCAAAGTCAAAAACACCATTCAGTATAACAGCTGACAATACTAGAGTTAACACAATGAATCAATGACATAACATGTCTTTGTTCAATGTTGCAGTTAATATGAAGAGTCAACAAAGCAGATCACAACAATCTGTAATGTTTCCCATTCAAGCACATTAATTAGTCGGAAAAGTAAATATTAAGGCTGTCTTGTCTGGATAATTAGTTTAGCGAACTCTCTGTACCTATCCAGTCTCTGTCCTCCTTATGCAGCATCATGCTTGTCCTAACACATCCTTGTCACAATGCTCTGTCAGTCAACCTCAAAGTCAAACCAAATCAATGATCAAAGTCAATGTCAAAGTCTTCTTACCTAGAAGAAGCCAAGACACCTTCATGTCTATTCATTCTCATTGCTGCCATCATCCTACACTCACTAGTATGTTTCCCGAATACTAGAACTATTTAAAGTTAATTATAAGCACCATGTGATTTATTAAGCACTGTTTTATCTAGGGCTGGCACACTGGGGCAATAGATAACATTGTAATTGCACAGCAACAGGTTTTCTAGCTCACTTCTCAGTTTGGCTGCTCTCTGTATAGAGTTTGCATGTCCACTTACTACTTGAGTGAGTTTAACATAACTATTTCCCTAGAAACATTTCCATAGGTTCATAGGTTCATAGGTAGGTACTAGGCTATCAGCCCAAGGGCCTATGCAAGCCTAGCCAACAAGGTTCCCTGGCTTACACCACCCAAGAAAGTTATTTTCCTGTGCCACTGATGAGCAGAGACACAGAAGTGGTCCCCAGGGTGTATTTCCTATTTCCCATCCACTCATCAAGATTTTTCTTGAAGAGTGCTAGTGAAGAACTTTGCTTGACATAGATGGGTAGCCTGTTCCAGAGTATGGGAAGTCTCTGGGATAGGAATCTATCCCTCCAGCATGTCCTGTTTATTATGGTGACAAGGTTTAGGTCCCTAGAGCGTGTAGCTCGGAGGGATTGGGATTTCTTTAGGTGTAGCATGTCCAACAGCTCTGGGTGACATAGCTTTATACTAAAATGTTTTAAGTTTTGTTATAATAGTTGTTTTGTTAAACTAAAATGTGTTTACTGCATACCTGTCTATGCCTGGGTCATGAAAGTTCACTTACCCAATAAACAAAGCATTCATACAATTAAATAAATAATCTGTTTTTCTAACACACTCATATGGTAGGCTAATTTAATTGCTGACTCTATATCCATAGGTGTGTTTGTGTGTATGTGTGATTACAGGTTCATAGGTTGTTACTAGGCTAATGATCAGTAGGGCCTTTAAAGGCCTAGCCATGCATCCCAAACCAATTTTGTCCACAAGTACATTTGGTATCTATCAGGAGGCAGAGAAAGTTAATAAAGAGGTAGCTAAGGGACTTATGAGGGGATGTTAATTGTAGAAAAATTATACTTACTGACAGTCTCCATCCACCAGTGACATGGGGGACAGACTGCCGGTGAATTTGCTATTTTCCATCCAGTGGTCAAGGTTTCATTTGAATAGGGTCATGGATGAACTCTGCTTCAGATGGATGAGGACCCTATTCCATAACAAAGGGATCCTTTGAGTCACATATCCGTCTCCCCAGCCTGTTCTATTTATGTAACAAGTGAAGTTCAAATCCTAGCATCTAGTGTTTCTAGTGCTGTTTGCTTTGCAGATGTTCAAAAGATCCATCAGGGCTGCATCCGAGAATGCCTTATAAGCCAGGCATAGGTCACCTCTCAGGAGCCTTTCGGATACTAAGTACAGAGACGGCCTTTAGAAAATATGTGTAGGAGAGGGTATTCATGCACTGGATTCTCCTCATAAGGAACCATTGTGGACATTCCAACTGTTGCAAGTGCCTGGTTAGGGACAATGCCAAAGCAGGCATTGTACTCAGTGGTAGGTCTAATAAGGGCTGAGAAGAATGGTACTGTGACTGCCTTACCCTTACCTATAAGTTGGGTGACATAGAAAGATTTTCTTATTATCTTTGTTACCTGTTGGTCAAAGGCCAGATTACTGTCTACATATGTTCCCAGATTCCCTTCTAATGGATTGACTCTTAAGGGTGTTTTATAGATGGAGTAATTAACTCATTACAGCTGAGTGACACCTCCAAGTGTTTCAGCAATTACACCCAACTGATGCCACTTGGCATCAGATATTACTTGTCCACACTTGCGTTAATAATTTCAAATCCATTCTACATACAAAGTATTAAAATATATCATGTTAAAGCTTACACAATAGTAAACTTAATTCTACTGATATTTGACCACTGTCTAGTGCAAGTAATAAAAAGACATTAACTGTTGTTCATATAATCAGGGGAATTCAATAATGCTTACATGATCATTTTTACACTGTGGACATTGCAGAGCGATGCACACACTGGTGCAAAAACTTTTAGATTCAGTAAACTCCTCATAGTGCCGTGCACACACGAGCAAATATGGAAACTTTTATGGCATGCAAATTATAGCATAAGTAGCTAAATTTTATGCTAATGAAATAAATCAACATGGTGGAGTGATTCAAAAAACTGTAAATCAACTGTGTAGACTCCGTGTTCATGTTGACCGTATTTTCCAAAACTTTCTGAATACAGCCACAGAAATGAGTCTACATGGAAACAAGAGCAAGTAAGAGTTCTAACATTTGTACAGAAATGCCCTTAACATGTAACACCACACATATTTTGAACTAATTATTCAGGGTGGATGCCAGAAAATCAGTAACAATCTTAATAATGTCATTTTAAGTGCCATGATATAAGTGCAGCTTTGCTTCCTAACCCCAAATGAAGCATATATTTATAAGTAATGCAGGCTGCTAAAATGTGTAAACTTCCATGAAACAGACTATTATACTGTAATGTAAGCATATGGAGGATGCAGCTGATGGATTACAGTATTCTTCTGTTACAGCACTAGGCTTCTGTGCAGTTTCCCTGCCTACACGATTACTAACCATGTAGATTCCTGGCTATCAGCATGGTGAAGATGTAAATGAGGTCAAAACTCATTAGCAATTGCTGAATCTCAAAAATGTAACCATGTAGGGACATTCACTTCATGTAGGCACTTCTACAGTGTTCGTGTTGAATGCATGGCAGCAGTGAATGCTGACATCAGGGGAATGTGTCAGGTTACACTTGCAGAGTTGAAAATGCAGGGCTGTGAAGGGTGAAAGTGTGTAAGTATGTACAATTCCTAAGTTCTGTATCATCCTCTTTATTCTTTGTTAAATCAGATCTGTCCACATTAATTTAAAATTTATTTTTTAATTTTCATCCTTGTTTATGCTATGCGGTGCTTAGCACAACCATGAGAAACAGAGGAATGAATGGCAGATTTCTCTTTGTTGTTATGTAACTTTTCCTGTGGCAGTACATGTATGTGTTAGGGCTGGAATACAGATGATCTTAGGTTTGACTTCAATGTGTGCAAGAACAAATGGAAAAAAAACAGGCACTCGGGGTGGGGGGGGACAGAGCAGAACTTTAATCACTTACTGTCACAAGATGAAAGTGCTTACTGTTGTAGGTTTTACTGTTTTTTACTGGTAGTAATTAAAGTTTTGCTAAGTTTTTCCCCCAAGTGGCTGTTTTTTCCACTTGTTCTTGTTCCACGTTCGCTGTGTGTGATTTCTGTTTTTTCAGTGTGTGCAAGCTTGCCTTCACTTTTTATGGTCCATGTTTGCACAATATCCTGAGAAGTGAGGAAATATCAGTTTTGCCTATGCTTATCTTATTTATGAGGAGGTGTGCATAGCTGCACATAGCGCACTAATGAACAAGTAACAGGTGTGTTTAATAGATGCAAGTTATAGCATAAACAGGTGAATTGCATGTTAATCAACCAATCCAACATGGCAGAGCTGTTCAACAATGTATAAAGTATCCATGTAGCCTACATCCTGGTTTTTCCTTTATCCTTCAATACTACTAGAGTAAAGGCAAGTAAATTTTAACTGACACAATGCTAGGGGCTGCTGCAGCTATGCTACATCTGCATGTGCTAGAGGCTGAAGCCAATGCTGCTGGTGCTGCTGACAATAGGCCTAGACTGAGAAGAAGAAAAATGTTCAGGCCCAGGGTAGCTTTCTAGGTGTTACATGAGATGGAGATTGTACAGCACTATAGGGTGGAAAGAGACACATTACAAGAACTCTGTGAGCTCTGCCACCCTCAATTCAGAGCCACAGCCAACCAAGGGGAAGCCATCCCAGTGGAAACTAAGGTATGTGTAGCCCTTAGAATTTTAGCTACTGGTACCTTTCAAAGACCAACTGGGGACATGCTGGGTGTGTCACAGGCATTAGTCTCCAGGATCCTCCACCAATTTTCAGATGCTATGCTCATACATGCCAGTGAGTACATATTTTTCCCATGTACTTCTGAAGAGAGGACCAGCAGTATGGAACTGTTTTACCATGTAGCGCACTACCCTGAAGTACTGGGTGCCATAGATTGCACTCATGTACATATTAAGTCACTTCCTGGTGACCAGGATAGAGTCTACATTAACCGCAAGGGATACCACTCCATCAACTGCCAATTCATGTGTAATGCCCAGAGGATTATCTTCAATGCATGTGCTGGCAACCCTGGCAGTTACCATGGCTCCCACATCTGGCACACATCATAGCTACACCAGATGTTTACAGGGGGGAAATCGCACAGGGACATTTACTGGGGGATTCTGGCTATGCCCTGGAACTGTGGCTGATAACACCCATCAGAAGTGCACACACACTCATGAAAGACCGCCATCATGAGGCACATACTCAAACTAGAAACATCATAGAGCACGTGTTTGGACTTCTGAAGTCACAGTTTCCATGCCTAGATATATCTGGTGGAGCCCTGCAGTATAATACATGCACATGTACAGATATATTCACAGTATGTGCTATACTCCACAATCTGATCCTGCAGAAACAGCTGCAGCAAGATCAGCAAGGGAAGGGACACACATCCCCCCACCAATGTCTAGGTCACCACAGCCACAGTCAGAGGAGTACCGTGAGGAGGAACCCCCAGCTGCTGTCCCTATAGGCAGATGCAGGTGTGCTCATTATGCCCTTGCATTTGCTAAGAAGTAATGCACACCACATTCACTGACCACCAAGGAGCCTAATACTTTTCTCCTACAAACATACATATAGTAAAATTGATGCCAGGCAACTCATACAACCTTTACCTCCCCATGTGTTGGTTGTATACTGCTTGCATCAGACAGAGTCAGCCCTGAACTAAAGGTGTGTCAGCTGATGCATTTGCAAGGTAAGTCCTGAACCTAAAGTATATTCCTTAATAATATTATGGCATATCCTTGTATTTCCTAACTTGGTACAGTAAGCAAGTAAACTGTGGTGGATTTGTACAGAAAGTATCTTAACATGTGACACTAGACACTTATATTACTTATATTTGCCCATTCATAATTAGAAGGCCTCAGGCATGAAAGATTCACACAGTCATACCTCTGAAAAATTCTGATGCTCCCTGCACGGTCTCTGTTTAGCACCATACCTGTGTATTGGTAAAGCATTGAAGACAGAAGTTAGAAAGTGATGAAACACACTGCATTTTCAGACTTCAGACTTGTTTGTGTCATAACAGTAACTGAGCTTTGTTCCCCCCAAAAAAGGAGTTGTGCCTGCCATAACAGTAACTCAGCTATGCTGTCCCCAAAGAACAGTATATGTGTGTTTGTGCCACTGAACCTGGACTTCATTTGTCGGCAACTGCATATCATATTCAGTTATTATTCTCTCACATGTTACGGCCAGTTTTATAGAATGGCTTACACACTGCATGTTTTAGATAACTAATGAATGATCAAGAAATGGGTCTATATTATTTCTTCGCCAACTTAGGTTGTTGAATGCTCAATCATCGACACCTAAGTGTCAAAGTTTCAAAATCGCCAACGGTCATATACGGGAATTCTTTCCTTGGGAAAGAATTTGCTTGGCCGTTATCGGGGATTTACCCTTTCCCCAATGTAGAACAATCTCAGAGCTGGTATATTTAGTTAGGGGGTGTGTGAGGGGCACAGCCCCCCACTATATTTAGGTTGAAAAGTTAATTTTATTTCCTGATGGCCTAGCAAATTCTTTTCCGTGAAAATAATTCACATATATGGCAGTTCGCGATTTTGAAACTTTGACACTTAGGTGTCGATCATTAAGCATTCGACAACCTAAGCTGTCGAAGAAATAATATAGATCCCAAGAAACACAGAAAGGTAACACAGAGCTGTATATTTGTAAGCATGCTTATGACAGGTTGTGTGATCACTAACTGCTCTATGTTCAAATATATTAAAGAGAATTAAATGTACAAATCAAGGCTGATGGTTCAATAGCAGTGCACATTCTGATGCAGTTGGTTGTGTGACAAATGACTTTCCATTTCACTGGTGCAAAGCTGTTTGTGTGGCCAAGAGGACTAAGGCATCCCTCCTGTTTTCTGACACTGTATTGGTGTGAGGGTTCAAGTCCTGATATATGTAGAAATTTCTGATGTGTACTATCAGGTTTTACTGTGATTTTACAGATTTTGTGTGTGTGTGTGTGTGTGTGTGTGTGTGTGTGTGTGTGTGTGTGTGTGTGTGTGTGTGTGTGTGTTCCTTAGTTTTAGTATCTTTTCCTATTTGTCTTCTTTTAATTTCAGTTTTGTAGGATGCACCATATCCCAAAAAACATTTGTTTAAGCTTATCTTTTTTGCATGGTGCACAACATTGTGGAAACAGCGGAAAACCAGAATACCTAGAAAGCAGACATCTAAAAATAAAAAACAGATACATTTAATTAATTCTTTTAGTCATCTCGTAAAGCTGGCCTAGAGTACTGATGGGACTGGGGTATAGTGGTAAGCATTAGCAATGCTCCTTGCATTTGCACACTGCTTCCCTGCATGCAAACAGGCCTAGCTTGCATGTGTGAACACTTTGTTAACAATCACGCACATCCAATGCTCATGGATGCATATGGAACTGTATATATGATATTTTGTTATTGCTATTTATTGTCCATTCCCTTTGTATGACATACAACTACATGTGGAAACATTACAAACTAAGGGCACAATATAATCTAATATTACATAATATAATATAATATGTTATTATATATAATGTAAAAATATATGTTATGACAATAATAATAACAATAATACATTATTTACAATACATCCATTTGTCCCCCAAACCACCCCAAACAAGCACTACAACCCTGGGGTCTCATTGCTTTTTCCACACTTATATCAACCACACTACAAAGTGCTATACATAATGCCATGTGCTCCCTCATGGACAGGGCCACTTGGTGGTTCTCACAGCCTTGCTCTGCAAAACTCAAATAGCCAAATATGCTCAATAAGGGTACTTGTGTTGTTAAACAGCTTGGCTTCCAAACAACCTATTGCTATTGAGCTACTAGCCTCAGATGACACTATGAAGCAATATACCTACGCAGACCTCCCAACCTCTTGTCACCCATATGGCCTGTCGATGTCATCTACTATATGCTCACCTGTAGTCCTGACAAAATCAGACTTATGCCCTGGTGCATGCAGTAAGTACTGTGCTCTGTAATCTGTGCTTTTAGATAGGTAGGGGTTCTATTCTCACTGCACTCAACTGGGTGTTTGTGTCTGTCTATACAGAACAGCAGAAGTGTGTATCCCACAGTTACATCTCCAATTTCATGGCTTGTTAGTTTTTTGAGACTTGCACAAGTCTACATCTCTATTTTATACAGGCCTTCCAACCTTTTGTCTCCCACATGGCCTGCCAATGGCATCTACTATAAGCTCACCTCCAGTCCTCACAAAATCCACTTGCCCCTACTCCACTACCTATGGCACCAAGGCCCAGCATGTCTGAGCCACAACCTGGTAGCACCCCTTGTGGCTGTCCCTACACTACCTGGCCCCTCAGGTACTTCTGACCTAGAGGATAGGCCTGTGGGTCCCCCAGGGAGCAGTAGCAGAGGGGGTGATTTTATCAACTGAGAAAAACTGATGGTGATGGTGCATAGGATTGTGCACCATAATGTGGCCACACACCTACTTCAGATGGCAACACTGCTCTCCATCACTGCACTGAATAATACAAGGAGACGCAAATGCAAGACACTGCAGCCATCGGCACTGTGACATGACAGTGATGGCAGTCTAGTGGGTGTAGGCTCAGTTCTCACTGTCACCCAGCTTGAAATCCATGGATTTGAGAGGTCCACACACTTACTCCAGCCATGGTGTTCACCCACCTCTTGTGTTCTTTACCATCCCTGTCTCTGGTCTTGTATGTTCTGTCTGTCAGCAACTGCTTCCTCACCTTGTCAACTTACCTGCCTCAGACGTACTTGTGTCCCTTCCACAACATTCCTGTCTCTCTTCAATAAAAAAAATAGGGCACCTGTTCCCCAAAAAAAAAAATGTCCCATACATAGCTCTCCATACCTCACACATGTCTACTTGACACACTTGATTTGGTTCAGTTGGCTATACAACATGATTATGTTGTTGTCACCTCTTTCTCTGGAAGTGACAGTCCAAATTCAGCTACTATTCTGTACATATGATCAGTTTTTCAGGGCACATTCTCAGTTTACATCATATATTCACAATACATACATGTGTTGTTCACCCCCCAAGCAATAAAACCTTGGGGTTCAGTATTTTGTACACACATATATCGACCACATTAGAAAGTTTAATATATAATGTTGTGTGCTTCAGCATGGACAGGGCCAGTTGGTGGTGCTGACAACATTGTTCTGCTAAACTCAAACATCCAACTATGCTCATTAAGGGTACTTGTGTTTTTACACAGCTAGCCTTCTACACACCTAGGACACACTGTACAGGTCAGCTACTGGCCTCATATGAACCTATGAACCTATGTGTCTGTGCAGAGCTCACAACCTGTTGTCCTCTACATGTCCTGGTGATGTCATCTACCATATGTTCACCTGCTGCCATGTAAAAGTCAGACTTGTGCCATGGTGCCTGTGCAAAATACTGAGTTCTGTAGTCTGTATACTTAAATAGGCAGGGCTTATGTTCTTACAACAGTCAACTTTGTGTGTGTATGTGTCTCTACTCAGCAGAGTAGATGTGCTGTCCTACAGTTACTTCTCCAATAGCATGGCTTGTTAGTTCTTTCATACTTGCAGAAGCCTACATCCATTTCATGCAGCCCTCCCAACCTCTTCTCTCCCACATGGCCTGCTAATGACATCCACTATAAGTTGACCTGCAGACATGTACAAGTCAGACATGTGCTGTGGTGCTTGCATATAGTACTGTGTTCTGTACTCTGTGTACTTAGGTAGGGGTTCTGTTCTCACTGCAGACAACTGTGTGTGCGTGTGTGTGTGTGTGTGTGTGTGTGTGTGTGTGTGTGTGTGTGTGTGTGTGTGTGTGTGTGTGTGTGTGAGACAAATGTTACTTGACATTACAGAGATCCTTTTACACTAGCAGGCGGGACACTGTTAACACCATATGCTCAACAGACAATGCTGATGTAATTAGCTATATCAGATTATTGTATATATAACCACCCCAACAGGCCAGGATCAGACAGTAGCCTGGAGCCCAGTCACATGTCACCTTAGGTTCATAGAAAGTTATTAGGTAGAGGCCTGGTGACAGATATGCTTTAAGGCATGTCTGGTGGGGAGAAGGGGGTGAAGTTTGCCACATACTGTCTGGTAGCAGGTTGGCAATGTCCACAGGGTCAGTATAAGTGGTATCATCTGTCACTCATCTAGTCAGGATAAAACAGACAAGTCTTTGTGAATTCTGTTCAAGCAGCTTTATTATGTACAAACACATCAGGGCTGAGGCTTAATAACTTTAACTTAGATAAACTTATAAACAGACTACCTATTACACTCATACATGCTCACTCTCTGGCTGCACTCTCAAAATGGCACTGAAGCTAGCACATGCTTGCTATTTATATGCACTTGCCAAGCTTGAAACGCTTCTTAAAAGAACTGCACACACACACACTATTCTACATCCTCCCTCTTTGAGAAATCAGTCATGCAATATTGACAACATTAATTAACATGTCATCATCATCATCATCATCTTCTTTCGGATGTTCCTGTTAGGGGTCACCACAGCAGATCACCTGTTTCCATTTCTTCCTGTCCTCTGCATCTTGCTCTGTCACACTAACCACCTGCATGTCCTCTCTCGCCACATCCATAAACCTTATCTTAGGTCTTCCTCTTTTCCTGTTACCTGGTAGCTTCATCCTTAGCACCTTTTACCCAATATACTCAGCATCCCTCCTCAGCACATGTCCAAACCAACGTAATCGTGCCTCTCTGGCTTTGTCTCCAAACCTTCCAACCTGGGCTGACCCTCTAATATACTTATTCCTAATCCTGTCCACCCTCCTCACACCCAGTGCAAATCTTAACATCTTTAATTCTGCCACATCCAGCTCAAACTCCTGCCTTTTTGTCAATGCCACTGTCTCCAACCCATATAACATAGCTGGTCTCACTACCCTCCTGTAGACCTTCCCTTTCACTCTTACAGGTACTCATCTGTCACAAATCACTCCTGACACTCTTCTCCACCCACTCCATCCTGCCTGTGCTCTCTTCTTCACCTCTCTTCCACACTCACCGTTACTCTGAACTATTGACTCCAAGTATTTAAACTCATTCACCTTTGCCATCTCTACTCCTTGCATCCTCACCATTCCTCTATCCTCCCTCTCATTCACACACATATATTCTGTCTTAGTCCTGCTGACCTTCATTCCTCTTCTCTCTAGAGCATATCTCCATCTCTCCTGGGTCTCCTCCACCTGTTCCCTACTCTCACTATAGAACACAATGTCATCTGCAAACATCATAGTCCACGGGGATTCCTGTCTGATCTCGTCTGTCAACCTGTCCATCACCATTGCAAATAAGAAAGGGCTCAGAGCTGATCCTTGATATAACCCCACCTCCACCTTAAACACATCCGTCACTCCCACCGCAGACCTCACCACTGTCACACTACCCTCGTACATATCCTGTACCACTCTTACATACTTTTCTGACACTCCTGACTTCCTCATACAATACCACAACTCCTCTCTAGGCACCCTGTCATATACTTTCTTTAAGTCTACAAAAACACAATGCAACTCCTTCTGACATTCTCTATACTTCTCCATCAACACTCTCAGAGCAAAGATCACATCTGTAGTGTTCTTTCCTGGCATGAAACCATACTGCTGATCACTAATCATCACGTCCCTTCTTAACCTTGCTTCCACTACTCTTTCCCATAACTTCATGCTATGACTGATCAGATTAATCCCTCTGTAGTTACTGCAGCTCTGCACATCACCCTTATTCTTAAAAATTGGTACCAAAACACTTTATCTCCATTCCTCAGGCATCCTCTCACTATCCAAGATTTCATTAAACAATCTGGTTAAAAACTCCACTGCCATTTCACTTAAACACCTCCATGCTTCCACAGGTATGTCGTCTGGGCCAACAGCCTTTTCATTCTTCATTCTCTTCATAGCTATCCTTACTTCCTCCTTGCTAATCCATTGTACTTCATGATTCTCTATCCCTACATCATCCAACCTTCTCTCCCTCTCATTCTCTTCATTCATCAACCCCTCAAAGTACTCTTTCCATCTTCTCAACACACTCTCCTCGCTTGTCAGTATGTTTCCCTCATTATCCTTTATTACCTTTACCTGCTGCACATCTTTCCTAGCTCGGTCCCTCTGTCTAGCCAATCGGTACAGGTCCTTTTCTCCCTCCTTAGTGTCCAACCTTTCATACAACTCTTCATATGCCTTATCCTTAGCCTTTGCCACCTCTCTCTTTGCCATGCACCTCATCTCCTTATACTCCTGTCTACTTTCTTCATCTCTCTAACAATCCCACTTCTTCTTTGCCAACCTCTTTCTCTGTATACTCTCCTGTACTTCCTCATTCCACCAACATTAATCAACATGTAATCAATATAAATAATTCCTTGCCATGCAATTATACACAACTAAATACATATAAAATATTATGTCCAGGTTGCTGTGTATTTCACACTAGGTCTGGAAATATGACCAGATTGTGTGACAAAGAAATTAGAATAATGTCTAGCAACTGGAACTGTCTCTGCTGAATGTTCAACCTTAAAGACATCTGGAATAGAAGTAGAAGTTAAGACATGTTCTACAACAGGAACATTGTCTTGATTGCTTTGAGATCTAGAGTCAGTATCACAGGAACAATGCTGCAATATTGATTCTGGTACAGGAAGATGTCTGCAATTTCTCCTGTACTCCACACCCTCAGATTCTATGAAGTAGGATCTCGGCTGGGTACATATACCTGTTACTTGACCGATCCCATCAAAACCTTTTGCCCTTTGTACTCTCACTGTCTCTCCTTCTTTTAAAGGCTGAAGAAATCTGCTTGATGTAGCACAACTGGACTTCTGGAAAGAACACTTTCTGAATAACTAGTCTCTAATTGTTCTGTTGTTCTTAGCTTTAGGCCTCAACAAAATGGAGCTAATAGGCAGTGTTGTTCTGGTTTGCCTGGATAGAAGTCTCTGAGTAGGTGAGCCAAGTATATCATCACTGGGTATGTTTCTGAGGTTGAGTAGATTCAAAAAGACATCAGTATTATCATGCACTGACCTTTCAAGCAATTGCTTTGCACTCTGTAGATATTCTGGACTACTAGTAACATGTATAAAGTCACATTTTTTTGCAAATTTCTGAAACAACTGACTAGTAAATTGAGTACCATTGTCAGAAACAACTTTGTGTGGACATTTCAACTTGGTAATAGCAGTGGATGTTAGATTAGGTAGTAAATCAATCTCAAACCAGGTCAAATAAGAGTCTTCCAGCACTAAGTAATGCTGATTGTTCCACTTGAATGTATCAGTGGCTATTGCTGACCAAGGTAGTTCAGGAACTTGACTAAACTAAAGTGGTTCTTTTTGCAAATGTTGTTTAGTACTACTGCATACTGAACAAGAAGAAAGTACTTTATGAATGTCTTTTACTAGAGAAGGCCAAAATGCTAGTTCTCTTACCCTTCTTTTGGTAGATGCAGAACCTGAGTGACTATGATGCAAAATCTGGATATATTCATGTTGTAAGGAAGCAGGAACAACAATTGTAGGACCTTTTAAAGTAATTAATTCTTCCATCAACATCTCATTTCTGTAAGGAAAATAAGTTTGCACTTCAGGTGGTACACTAGATTGCTTTGACGGTCATCCAACATTAATGTACTGGTTGAGCTTTTGCAAAACTGGATAAATCTTTGTATAATCCCTCAGATCATCAAGTATCATGGTAGAAAAATTATGCACTTCCCTTATGACAAAGTCAAAATTCTCTGCATGAAGCTTTTCCATTGTATTTCTGGGGGATGTGGATAAGGTATCAGCCAGATAAAGAGGTTTGCCTGTTGTATAGACTATTTTGAAGTTGTACTTACTCTTTGTAATCTTGCTGGAGCTGAATGCATAGGCTTCTTTAGAATAGTAACTATAAACTGATGATCAGTTTCAATCTGAATAGCTCGACCATAGGTATAATCATGAAACTTTGAACATGCAAATACTATTGCCAAAAGTTCTTTCTCAATTTGAGCATATTGCATTTCAGTTTGGGTAAGAGTTCTAGATGCATAGGCTACTGGTCTGCCTTCTTGAAGAATAACTGTGCCAAGACCAAATTTTGAAGCATCACAGGAATGAGTTACTGGTTTATTGATATCATAGTATCTTAATGTAGGTAGGGTGGCAATTTTCTGCTTAAGGTCTTCAAATGCTCTCTTCTGCTGTTTCAACCAAGACCATGTAACATTTTTGCATGTCAGCCCTCTCGAAGATGCTGCCAACTCACTGAAGTCTGGTATAAACTTACCTAAATAGTTGACCACACCAAGAAAATGTTGTAGAGGCTGAACATTATCTGGTGCTGGCATCTCAAGAATGGCTGCTTGCTTGGACAGGTCTGGTATGTAACTTTTAATAGTCTCAATTTGCACCTCAGGGGATTGAGCTTTAAGTTCACTTCACATGCTCTGTCTAGAGCTTTCTTAAGGTTTCTGTCATGTTGTGCTTCACCATTGCCTCCATCCAATAAATCATCTACTATTATGGCACAAGGATAACCTGAAAAAAATTGTTCCATTGCACAGTGAAAGATTTCACTTGCAGAATTTATTCCAAATGGCATCCTAAAGAATCTATATCTATATCTGCCAAATGGGGTACTGAAAGTAGTCAGCAATGAAGATTTGTGATCAAGCATCACTTGTCAAAATGCACTTTTTGCATCTAAGACAGAAAAAAACAGTGGCATTTGGTATTAGTTCTGTGACTTCCTCAACTGTAGGCATTGGATGATGCTGTCTCTTTAATGTTTTGTTCAAATATCTTGGGTAGATACATAGTTTGATTTTAACTGAGCCTTTTTTGTGGGCTGCTACCATGGATGACACCCATCCAGTTGGTTCTGTAACTGGACAAATTACACCTTGCTGCACCATTTTATCCACCTGAGCTTTAACTTTATTCTGCATAGCTATCAGAACTTTTCTTGCTGGTCTGACCACTGGACTGACCTCTGGAAATACACAACTGGAAGTTTGCCCAACTTGTCATCACAAAAATCAGCATACCCTGAGAAAATGGCTTCAGTAAAATTGGAACTAGGATATGTGCTTATATGATGAACTTCTTTGGTAAAGGAAAGTAAATTCATTCTCAAACTGTCTCTGAGACCCATTAATGACTGCACAGGTCCTCAGACTACATAGAATAACAAGCTGTAACAGCAGTGGCTGCTGGTGACTTCAAATTAAAAGGGTCTGCAGGAGACAGCTGAATGGGTGGGGCCAATGGGAAGGGGTGTGACCAACTAGAAAGGGGTGGGGCTATGCTCAAAACCACAACAACTGGAACTTTAATTAAATATGCTGCCCTGGGTGCCAAACCATCATTACAAAAGTCCAATCAAGACAAAATGAAGTGTAGAAGAAAAAAATATTTCAATGCATTGGCTACATGACAACTTATTTAATATCTAGATGGAAACACAAAGGTTGTGATGCATGAAAAAATAAATTACTTTTTAAATACATTACTGGAATGCCAGTCAGAATCAAGTATTAAAAAAACAAGCAGCACTCAACTCAAACCACTTCTCCTTGCACTGCAGTTCTAATTATAATTTATTTGTAGCTTTATAAAGTTACCAAGTAACATGCTGAAAGTAGCAATCTCTGTGTGATACCCCCACTTGTAAAAATGTTTCTTATCCACAAAAAGACCTGCTGCCTGACAACAACTCTCTACTTGTTTCACGGGGAAGACATTATCAATGTAAAAAAATGAACAGCAAACAAGAAACAAGCTCAATATAAACTGCTTAAAGGATTACTGCACAAGTTATGGACCACACATGATAGCTTGGCATTCTGTTTAGTTTACGGGTAAAGCCTGCAAAGATTACTGCAAGTCTCTAACAAATGTACTGAGCTTCCGAAAATACTGTAATCCTGTCCTTTATTACAAATACTGTCATATGCATTTCAATACCTAAGGCTTATACATTATCTAGTTATGTAAATATTCTCTGCATGGCAACAACAAAAAGGCTTTCAATGTTGGTAATTCTTTAATAGTATGCTTATTAAAGCTTATTTGCATCTTACAATCTCTGACAAGCTTACCTGATGGTCATTAAAGCATTGCTGCTTAAACATAGAGCAACAGGGCACTGCAACAGCATGCATTTTCTGAATAATGAGAAGCATAAATCAACAGTATAAAAATATGACAGAAAACCAGAACATTCTGCAAATTCAAGGACAGATGAAAAGCCACAGTTGTACTTGTGGTCTACCTTGGATGGGGGAATACTCTGCACACTTACACAGCATAACTGCTCCTTGCCTTGCTTAGACAAATCCAGAGCCACTACAATGAGGAGTGGGGTGCAACAAGTATGTCACAATTTGAAATGTCTCTGGCTGACAGTGATGGCTCTGACACTCATACCTCACAGCAAGAAATCTGGACAAAGCCATACATAGAAGTAGGACACAGGCCCAAAAATAAGGAACATTTTAAATATTGCTCTTATAAACTTAGAAAGTAGTAGGTCTTGCATTAGTATGAATTTTCTGAAGGGTATGAAATCTGAAACTCAAATGTCTGCCATTATTTTATAACTTCAATCTTTAATGATTTGCCACTAATTTGCCAGAAAACCGCAATTTTATGAAAAACAAACCAAAAATGTGATGCAAAAATATAAAACTGCCACACAATACAGCTGGGAGCCTGTCAAGAAGGGACACATTTTTAATATTAGTACTGTTAACTTGAGCAGCTGACAAAATAAGAGCATCTACATGCATTTCTGAAATAAAAGTAATCTATAACTCTAATCATTACAGCTATTTATAAATGTAAACCCTTCACGTTTTCTTCCAAAATTGCCATTTTGCAGAGGGATTATTAGGGGGAGAACAACATTTTGAGCCAAAATTGGGGACAGTTGAAAGGCTTGGAAATTCCTAATTCTATAAAGCAATTTATTCGCATGTACCTCTCAACCTCTTAATGCAGGAAGTCTGGACAAGGCCAAATATATTGGAGGAACATACAAACAGTACTAAAAATTGCTCTTGTATAAACATAAGACAGTTAATAGAATAACAGGTCTTGCTTTAGTATACATTTTTCTGAAGGTTATGACATCTGAAACTCAATGTCTGTCATTTAGTGACTTCATTCCTAAATGATTTGCCAGAAAACCACAAATTTTATGAGGAACAAACCAAACATAAGAAACAAAAATCTATTCATTCTGCAAAAATCTGGACAGTTGAGAGGTATAGTTCAGCTGGGGCCATCTTTGAGTTTGCTGCCCCCCCCACAAAATCATGGTAGAATGGAGCCTCCCCCCACAGCCATTCCAATGTCCCATCCCTTGGTTATTTTGCCCCATTTATCATAAACACTGTAATGTGCATACTGCTTTACTTCTGCAATGATTTGGATTTCATTTGAAAGTTTTATTTTGCATTTTACAACACAAACTTTAATAGATATCTGCTAAACAAAGCAATGCAGTCTCACAATGAAAATAGACTTAGCATTAAAACTTCTCTGTACTTGAAACACGCATTTATTGAAACAGCATTGAAACCCACATTCAAAGAAAATACATTTTGCCAGTGGCCGATAAAGATTAACTTTGGGCTGTTTTCAAAATCATAGGCCCCTTGAGCATGAAACATACATGTGCTCTTTGATACACCTTACTGATTGTATTAAATTATATTCCTTGTACAATACAGTACAGTTGTTAGAGGGCATTTTAAATTTATTGTTTTGAACATTTTTCCAGTAAACAATGAAACAAAATGCATGCACTGTTAATGACAAAACTGCCCAATTCAGAACATTTCCATCATAAAAAGTCTACTCAAACTTCTATAATCCACCAGTATCAGTAATAAATATGCACACTCTGAAGAAGTAAAAGTCATCTAAATAATTCCACATTAAATAAATCTGTAACTAATGAAGAGGTTGCCATTGTTTCATCTACAAATAAAGTGCCTGTTGCCCTTGAGGAATAAATTGCCTATGTTGCATTAAAAAAATGATAAGCTAGTAACATCGCAATAGGGAATGGATGGCAAACTGATAACAGGTTCATAGTTACTAGGTATCTTCGTCAACAAGGATTGCAGCATCCACCCCTTTACAACACAGTACAGTATCAGCAATGCATCTACCTACTGTGGGAGTAGAACCCACAGCCTTCTGCATCAAAAGCAAGTACGCTACCTGTTGTGCTATTAACAATGCAAGCAGACTCAGCATAAGCAGCACTAAACTTTTGTTCCCCTGCAGCTCTCAGCTCCTTGTAAAATCTACTTGACACTCAGCTGTATCTCTGAGCTTTACAGCACAAGAAATCTGGAAAAAGCCAACATTTACTGGGGGGGGGGCAAAAGCCCAAAAAACAGGGACACATTTTAAACATTGCTTGTATAATGTTGGAAAGTTGCTAGAATAAAATGCTGTGTTACCACCATACATTTCACTGTCAAGTCTTGTACCCAGGGGACCCTGTGCAAAACAGTCAGAGCAACATACCACTATGCCAAATCATCTGTTTTGTGAAAGAGAGGAAGACTGAAACTTAAATGGCTACCATTCAGTGAATCCAGTTCTCACCATAGCTGTCAACCTCTCAGCACAAAACACCTGAACAAAGCCAATAATGGGGGAATACAGCCCCCAAACATATTCAGTGAATTCAGTTCTCACCATAGCTCTCAACCTTAGGACAAAAAACCTGGACAAAGCCAATAATGGGGGAATACAGTCCCAAAAATAGGGACAAATGTCAAATATCCATGTTATAAACTTAGAAAATTGCTAGAATAAAAGATTATGTGTTACCATGTACTTTCTGAAGAATATGGAGTCTGAAATTCAAATGCCTGTTATTTTTATTTAACGTTTGTTAACCAGGAAAGTCTGACTTGGAACAAAATCCAATTTTCAGCAGAGCAGGGAGAAACACTCCAGACACATGTTCTTTATAAGATGGGAGGACATGCAGACTTCACACCAAAGACACCCCAGCCAAGAATCAAACCAGAGAACATGTATCTAACAGGCAACAATGCTACCAGTGCACCATGGCACTGCTGACTTTGCAAGAAAAAACAAACACACAAAACCACAGATTTTATGTGGAACAGAACAAATATGAGGCAAACATCTGCATTTTTTTTTACAAATGGTGGTGGGTAGGGAATTCAGGCCCTTGCCATCTGCACCTAAGTTACAGGGTTCAAGCCTGACTATTCACTACCCACCACCATGTGTTCTCTCTAGCCACCAGTATATAGCAACTGAGGCATCACACACACACACACACACACACACACACACACACACACACACACACACACACACACACACACACACACACACACTACCTGAAGCACCATGGTAGGTGATCCAGTCTTCTGTTCCACACTGCAGCTAATCCAGTCATTCCCCCTGCAATAATCCCCCCTGAATGCAAGCTTCTTTGTAGTTCTGCCTGCTCAGGCTAACAGCTGGTTTCCAAAGCGCTCCCCTGTAGTTTTCTCCTCCTCAGCCCACACACGCTACCGGCTGGTTTCTGGTTTGGCTTGGCTCCACAAGAATAGGCTGGAGGCTCTAGCCTGACGATGATGCAGGCCGGTTTCCTTCTCGTCTGTGCAGTCATCACCACACAGACTTCTAAGCTGGCAGGGCAGAGATGCATTTCTCCTCTGTCTGGACTGCCTATCACAGCAGTCTGGAGTTCTGTGAGTACCCAGGAACTCCAAGCACGCATGAGTGGAGTTCCAGGACTCGCAATTTTTTTTTTTAATTTTCTTTCTTTTGTACAGGTGGGGGGATTTTCTTCTTTATTTTGTACAGGTGAGGGGGCTGCAGTCCTATAGTATGAGCCACCCCTGTGTAACAGTTCCTAGCCAAATAACATGAAAGCACTACTGAGCCTTCAGTTTGAATTTCTTCACCTCCATAAGCAACAAGTTTCACA
The DNA here is from genome assembly GCF_019279795.1 of Protopterus annectens. NCBI lineage: Eukaryota > Metazoa > Chordata > Ceratodontiformes > Protopteridae > Protopterus > Protopterus annectens. The sequence continues at coordinate 678,299,118 of NC_056737.1, read as the reverse complement.
CAACTAGCCATATTGAGTTGTTCATTAGTAATGACGTAAGGAAATGTGTCTGCTGACATAACATTACACTTTGAGCCAGTGTCTACTTTAAGCTCAGTGGTTTTACCATTGATCTAGACAGTACAAAACACTTCGTTCTTTGCCAACAAATTTACTGCAACAACCTTTTCACCAATTACTGACAGACCATCTACGTAGAAAGTAGAATTCCAGCTCTTGCTTTTTTGAGTGACCCTTCTTTACAACTGTGTGAAGTTTACTTGATTTGCAAAACCACTTGTGGCATTGCTGACGGAATGCTAGTCATCTGTCTCTTTTATACTCATGATTGGCATCACAGTTGTGACAATTAACAATAAAGTTGGATTTGGGTTTTCCTGACTCACTCTTGTACTGCACTGAGCAAGTCTTTTTCTTAGAACTTGCTGGAAAACTGTGGGTTTTACATGAGGAGCCTGCAGGGGTGGCAGGTGCCAGTTGCTTAGGCCTGCTACTGCTAGCCACGTGTTGCATACTGTCTATATTTGCTCTGGAGCCTGCTGAAACCATGTTCTTATCACTTAAAAGCATGCTAGTATGTCTTTCCATAATTTCATGGATTTGATAAATCTCAATAGCTTTACTCAATCTTAAATCACTGCCACGAAACACAATCTTTCTCACTGCAGAACCATTAATACCAATTACAAGCCTGTCCTTTATCAACTCATCTTTTAACTCAGCAAATCAAAATGTCTTAGCTTTGTTTCTCAGGTCAGTTATTTAAGCTGCAAACATTTCCCCTGGTTTTTGATCTCTTGTGTAAAGTAAATGCCTCTCTAATGTAATACTTGTCTGGGGGCTACTCATTTCCGTGAACTTGCTCTTCAAACACTCGGAGTCTTCCATTGATTCAGCCTGTACAACAATATGATGGTATTCACCTTCTCCCTCAAATACTGCTGGTGCATACACAAATGAATGCTCTGTTTCAATGGTCCCTGACCCAACTAGGTTTAGCAAAATGAATGCCCTGGTGCATGCATCTTTATCAGAATAAGCTGCTTGTATAACAATATCGTAATCTTGCTCAAATATTCTCCAGTTCTCTGCAATATTCTGATAAAATATCAACGGTGTTCATTTTTGAAATCCATCTGCCATATTAACACATACCAGTGAAGGCTTTTGCAAGTATGCACTAACACACACTTATATACATACGCCAAACATTTATGCCAGTATTTGTAACTATGCCCAATAGTACAACAAGCCTCTGTATAACTGAACTTTGTGAAATAAGTGTCTCGGGCACTGTAATACTCTTGAAATCACTGTACTGTAAGAAATCAGCTCTTATTAGTGTAATAAACATTTCAAAACAAATGCATTGTGCGAATAAACTGGGCAGATGAAGCTCAGAATAAAAAACATTTTGAAGTAATTGCACTTTACAAATAACCAGTACACAACACATTGCAACTTTCCCAAAATGATGGTACTTTGATAAATAGCTCTTTACAGTGCAAGAAACTCTCTGTAATGGCATTATGGCAGCACTTTGAGAATAGACACACCCAGCACAAGAAACTTTTCGGAATGGCTGTATTTTGACTGTACTTTATTTTTTTATTTTAGTTATTTATTTATTTACATTTGTTGACCGGGAGTATCCAACTGGACATAGGTCCATTTTCAGCGGAGGCCCAGGGAGAAAAGCTCCACAGTTAAAATAAACAGACAGTAGTTACATTGGATTACCTAGCGATTAACAATTTGATTAACATAGCAATTAATTACAAACATATTTACAGATGAAGAACATAGTACTTAATGAAATAGTTCCACTTTGCACACAAATAAACTCTTCAGAATAAATGCACAGTAATAAGCACACACTGTACATACTTTTACACACCTAGAGATACTTGAATAACTCTAGTTATGCCCTGAATACAATGCAAAATAGTAGTTATGCCAAAACACAGTACTTTGCCAAAAAACATGCAGTCACCTTTATTTATGCTTAACGTGCCCTTTTTGCCCTTTATTATATTAGTTTTGCTTGTTTAATCATTTTCCATGCACATTATATTTTTTCCTGTGCTCATTTTACTCTAAACATGCCTGTTTTGCTTTAAACATGCTTGTTTTGCAATTCAGAGGTAATTTCAAACCCATTATGTGCTTTTCTGTTATTGTTTTGTCAAATATCTTAATTTTAAACATCTTGTTTAATTAATTAACCTCTTGTGCCTCTTGCTTGTTTAATAATGCAGTTTGTGCCCTTGTAACGCTCCGTTTTTTTTTTTTTTACAAAATAAATAGTTTGTGCAAGCTTTCATTACCTTTGGTTCATTTTTGGCCCTTTTTCATGCTCATTTCTCTTAGTTTACCTTCACTGTTATCTCTGCATCTCATAGCTCTGAAAAGCAGTCTCTGGAATCCCGTTTCTGAAACTTTGTCGCTCGTTTACTCAGGGTAAAATAGATGAGTTTTTGTGGGTTCTGTTCAAGCAGCTTCATTATGTACAAACACATCAGGATTGAGGCTTAATATCTTTAACTTAGATAAAAGTATAAACAAACTAGCTATTACACTCATACATACTCACTCTCTGGCTACACTCAAAATGGCACTGAAGCTAGCATGTGCTTGCTATTTATATGCACCTTGAAAAGCTTCTTAAAGGTACAGCGCACACATGCTATTCTACACCATCCACTACTTGTTGGGCACAAAGCTCAGCCTTCACTTTTAGATGTCTTATGTAGCAAAAGAATGCCTCCTCATTATCTTTAATTAGGGATGCTACTTTAGGTTTGTACGTGGCTTTAGAAGAATTTTCAAAATAGCTAATTTCCCCGATCAGGCTGTGGAGGGTGTCCTTCCTCTGCTGAATCAGTTCCCTCATGTTCTTACACATTACTTTCTTCCACTTGTTGTATAACCTATGTATGCTTGATGCCCACTAGGGTGGCTTGTTTTCTGTGAGGAACTTGGTTTGATCCATTCAATTCAGCCAACTCTGTACATTTATATAGCTGTATATACAGGCCATTTGTGTACATTTCTATATAGCAGTCAATGTTGACAGTGGTAGCAGGGGGTTTGCAACTCTTTATGGCATCGGTTAGGAGCCTGTAGTTTGCTTTGGAGAAATGTTCCATCCTTTCTGCTCTTTGGGGAATGTCGGGTATAATTGTGAATATGAATGAGACTGAATTGTGATCTGACCTGACCAGAGGGGCCAACACACAGGTTTAGTGCAGAGAACCACTATGTTGGTCAGTACTAAGTCTAGGACTTTCAAGCCCCTTGTGGGAGTTCAGACTATCTGTTACACAGCATGTGTATTAGCAAAGTCCTGGAGCCTTAGCGTGAGTTTGTTTGTGCACATATATTACTCCAAATCAATGGAAGGTTAGTTGAAATCACAAAAAAATGACCAAGGTGTTTGTCTAGTGAGTGACTCAGTTAGGTGCAAGCAGGCAGAGTGGTCCTTGTGGTTCAGGGTGAGGGACCTGTAGTTATCAATGATATGGAAGGGGGTTTTACATACAGTTAGTTAGACTTGGAGTAGCGTTACAGAGTCAAATTCTTTGACCAGTCTTGCAGGTGTATTTGTTTTAATGAAGATGTATGCACCTCTACCTTTGGTTCTTTCATGCTTGTTTTGATGTGCGAACATGTGGAAGGCATTGCACCCCTGCAAGGTCAGGGTGCTCCTGCAGCCTTGAAACAACCATGTATGTGTGACTGCACAGACTTGGGCATCTTCCAAGGAAAGGAGTTCTTCCAGTGAGTGCAGTTTCTGATTTACACACCTTGCATTAAGCAGAATAGCCTTCGGTTTGTCTATGGTGGATTATTTTACATTGGGACATTAATTCTGACATTGCCTAAAAATACTTCTGACATTGCCTAAAAAGGCCATTATGGGGGAGGCAAGCACCTTCATACAGTACAGTGACGTATGTCTCCAGTCATTCACTGAAACATGGACCATGACAGGTCATAACAGTACTTATTGTTGAGAGACATGAGTGTGTGCGTGATCTGAAAAACCTGGTACCAGTCAGGCAGCTGGCTGTGACCTTCTCCTTGTCCAGCCTGGTGAGGGAGACATCTGTGTGTCTCACACACTTATGAGCAAGACATTCTGTTTTGAGGTGTTTTTGCTTGAGGGGCTTAATGGCTGAGACACTGGACTGTATATTATTATGTGTAGTGAATTCTGTTGGGTCTGTACTGTGTGGAGTAGATTTGCGCCTGGAAGGTCTCCAATCTTTAGTTAGGTTTCTAGCGAGTATTTTCGCATATGTGGGTTTGTGTGTTGTGATCTTATGTGCAACAAGTGAAGTGTGTGTGTGTGTGTGTGTGTGTGTGTGTGTGTGTGTGTGTGTGTGTGTGTGTGTGTGTGTGTGTGTGTGTGTGTGTGTGTGTGTGTGTGCTGACAACATGTTTGATATCTGGCTTGTTGTTATGCGAGAAAATTGATTCCAAATTCATAGTATAGATACAGCTCTTACATGTTTTAGTTTGTTTTAGCAGTAACTGGTTGTCATTATACATGAGACAATTGCTCTGTTGCCTCAGGATGCCCATCTACATCAGTCTGCTGGGAGACAGAGTGGGAAACTGTGTCCATTATGGAAGTTATATACTGCAGTAACTAGTGGGGAGTGGGCTAGATGGGCCAAGTGTTGATGTAAGACTAACAAAATGTGTCTATTCTATGGAGGGCTAGAGTTACAAAAATGTGTAAATGTTTCACAATACACACCTGAGTTGTTTGCAGGGCAGCAGTGCAAGCTCTGAGCAGCTACAGTAAACTGAGTACAAACACTCCAAAACACAACAATGGAATACAAGTGAAATTAAACTATTTTAAACAAGTAAAACAGGAAATGACAACAGTGAGCTTTATTCCAGCAATCCCCAGGTCAGATGGGTTCTTGGCTGCAGAGTTCTGCCACAAGGGTGGAGAGGGGCCTTCTTAATGTAAGAGGGCTGGTTTTAGTGCTCCAATGATACCACACAGTCTAGATTCAGCAATTTTGAATGGAGCCTATGCTATAAAATGCAGAAGTCCTTGAAGTCCAACTCACATCCAAATCACAATCACAACAGAAGAACAAACATTTTAAATAAAGTAGCAATCCAGTAGAATACTCCAAGAGTGTAGACAACAACCCTTCCTAGTGAGAAAAAAGTGGTCTGCAGCACAAGTGCTTAAACCAGAACCAAGACACTTTCAGAATAGAAGACACAATAAGCCTTCAACCAGCAATTCCCAGCTTAGAAGTGTGCAGACTATCCTCCTCTGCCACAGGATTCTACACCACAAGCCTTCTTAATGTAAAATAACTGGTTTGGAGGCCAAGTGCATAAACCCTAACAAAGAGACTTAGAACAACAGCCACAATAAGCATTCAACCATCAATTCCCAGCTCAGAACAGCAGAGGCTACCCTCCCCGCCTACCAGAGTGTGGACTACAAATCTTCATAATGTAAGACAACTGGCCTGAAGCTCAAGTGCTTAAACCAAAAGTAATAGGCTTAGAATCATAGTTACAATGTATTCCAATACCAGACAGATGACAGTGATATGTCTGTTAATCTACCCACGTACATCATGTCATGGTTAGTAGGCCCTGTGTATCTTGATGAGAAAGCCCTGCTATCTGTCCAGCTGCTACATGTATCTGGTGAGGTTCCTGCAAAAGAGATCATTATACTGTATTACTGTTGTGAAGAGTTTAACTACAGTGCTGTCGTACAGTCCTGAGATCTGCATGTGATAAAGTGTCTTATGATGTGCACCAAATGTTATAAAGTAATAACACACATTGCAGTTCCTGACTTCACAACCTTTACAAAAGAATACCCTAGAAAGTACTGCCATGATGATGCTATCCACTGCATCATTTGGCAAGGCAAATATAACTGACAGGTACAATTATCAGTTCAACACCACAAATGCAGATATACCAGGCACTAATGTAGCTATGCACCCTGAGCATCAAACACAAAGCTTTTGTATCCCTGAGTGCAAAAATGAGAAAACGGGGATATGGCAGTTATCATCACTTTCACAGGGTGCTGGGGGGGGGGGCAGTTGACCTAGGCTGACACAAAAAGTCAGTGAGTGTGTGTGTGTGTGTGTGTGTGTGTGTGTGTGTGTGTGTGTGTGTGTGTGTTAAAAAGGGAAGCAGGCAGGCAGTGTCTGCTTCTGTAGGGGTCCTCCATGTGAAAGTGGTGTGTGAGAGTCTGCATGAACACATTCAAGCTCAATGCTAGCTCTATGTCTTGGTATGTTGGACAGGTGTGAGCCATGCATGGTAGAGGTGGCAATTCATCGTTGCCACCCCCCAACCATGGGAAATGGCTCTGCCAGGAGTTGCACTGTCACCTCCATGCAGAAGCTCAGATGGGGCGCTTCTACCAGAACATAACTGATGTCTGCTGGATGTGCTCCCTTCATGGAAAAACCCAGGACCATGACCCCATGGCCTACCACATCTGGGTGTGGAGAGCACACTCCCTGATGGACCAGCAGAAGTACTGCCACTACAGAAGCATGATCAGGAATGGCCACATTGGCTCTTAGCAGATGCTTACTTATTTTATTTTGTTTGACATTTGTTAACCAGGTTAGCCCAACTGAGCCAGTAGCCCATTTTCAGTGGAGACCCAAGGAGAAAAGCTCCAATGGTAAAATTACATTCATAAACACATAGAGATATAATAACATACATTCAGAGTTTTACATAGTAGTATATAGTGAAATAATACAATTAGAAACATACAGTAGTGCAATAAGAATGACCACTCAATGTCGTGGATGATCTGCGGCCATGAGGACACCAATCCCCTACCAGCAGACATTCCATCACAGACAAACTCAGTACATCACAGAGACCCCTAATTCCAATGTGTCATTCATCTGATCCTGAGAATCGGTGAGACAGTGGAGGCAGTCACGCATGTCAGATTGTGCCATATCCATGCCCCTGAGCATTTGCTTGGAGTGCCTTTCTAAGCATGCCTTTGCCTGCATAATCACCCTAAACAGACATTGAGTGACATGGGAACAGACACCTGCAGCAGGTAGAGGAGGGACAGCAGGCCCCCTCTGAGCACCCCTATCAACCCTCCTCTGTGGCACTTTGCCAACACTTTGACTACAGCCAGATTTAACTGGCACTGAAGTCACAGTAGCCACACTTCCCTGCTCAATGTCATCGCCCTCCACCTGTCCTATTTCTGTGGCTCAGTGGACTGAGTAGGTGTAGGCTGTGTCAGAGGAAAAAGAAGGGGATGGCTGGATGTCAACCTCTGTGTCAGATTCAACCTGTGCACCTCTTGACTGTGTCTCAGTTTCACCACCATCATCATCAGTGTCTTATGAGACACTGACATCAGATGGCACAGGGTCCACACTCCCTCTGTCATGATAGAACAGTTGTGTAAGAGCTTACCATAACCTTAGATGTCCTTCTCTTCCATGTTGCAGTTTTCATCACAATAGGAAGATTGCTGCCTGCAGCACCAGCCATCTGACCAGTATACCAAAGTCTTTGGAGCAGGGGGGTACGTGTGATGTCTCTGGTCAGAGCCATAAACTGCCATAGGCCATAAAAGTGACATCTGCACGTACCTCCTTCAGAATCGACTGCCGCATACAGTAGTATCCATGAAGGTGAAAACATGAGCTAAAAAAGGAAGTCCCTTCAGACTGACATGAGGACCAGACTATAGGGTATTTTATCACCTATGTATGCTGCTGGGGATAAATAGCTGTAGGTCTGTGATCCCACAGGTAGTTAGCAAGAAAAGGAAGGTAAAAAGGTGATGCAGGAGGTGTAGGAAGGGAGGGTCTGAATACTGCAACATGGAAGAGAAGGACATCTAAGGTTATGGTAAGTTCTTAAACAACTGTTCTATGTCCTTCTATTCTCATGTTGCAGTGTTTATCACAATAGGGAGAGTACCAACGCTTTTAGGTATGAGCCTAGGAGGAGCCATGATGTCCCTGGTCAATGAAGCCTTGTAAGATAGATCTGGCAAAACCTGCTCTAGCCCTTGAGGCTAAATCTAGTTTGCAGTGCTTAGTAAAGTTATGAACTGAAGCCTATGTAGCTGCTTCTAGGATGGATGCATAGTCTACCCCCTTGAAAAAGGTGACTGAGGAGGCAGCTACTCTAGTGGAGTGAGCCTTAACATTGTCAGATAAACTCTTCCCATGAATAGAATAGCATGTACAAATGGTCTTACAGATCCATGAAGAGATGGTCTGTTTGGAGACTGGTTTCCCCAGAGCCCTAGGGTGGAAGGAAATAAACAGTTGGTCAGATTTTCTAATAGGTCTGGATTTATCTAAGTAGTACCTAAGTTGTCTGTGGACATTTAATGAATGGAGTTTTCTTTCTGAGGAATTCTGAGGTTGAGGATAGAAAATAGGTAGGTTAATGGTCTGATTAAGTGAGAGCTCATTAACCACCTTGGGCATGAAGGAAGGATTAGTCCTTAGAGAGACTGTCCTTATGGAAAAAGAGGTAAGGAGGGGTGGCCATCAGAATTTCGGATACCCTCCTGGCGGATGTGAGGGCCACTAGCAGGACTGTTTTCCATGTGCATAGTTTCAGGGATGCTGAGTGTGCTGGTTCGAAAGATGACAAGGTTAATTTTTCAAGTACAAAATGTAAGTTCCAAAGTGGAGGTACAGGCTTGCAGGGGGGAGGTCTGATATGGAGTACCCCTTTCAGGAATATCTTGACCTCCAATCTTGATGCTAAAGGAGGGATCAAAGGTAGACACAGAAATGACAGACAAATAGAACTTAAATGAAGAATACATTAGTCCTGAATGAAGGAGCTCACATAAGTAAGAGGGGACCATGGGTATAGGACTGTTTAGAGGAGCCTGTTTTTTCTGTTGACACCACCTGGAGAATCTTTTCCATTTTGACATATAGTTTCTCCTGGTACTAGGCTTTCTGGACTCCTGCAGAACATTGAGTACATCCTCTGAGTACAGGTGTCTGAAGGGGATTAGACACTATCACCCATAAGTTCAATTTGAGATTGGTCACCCGAGGGTGGAGTAGGGATCCCCTGTCTTGTGTGAGTAGGTCTAACTGGTGGGGTAACCTGTGATGATTTCCCTTGGCTAAAAGAAAGAGAAGGGGAAACCAATGCTGTCTTGGCCAAAAGAGGGTCACCAGCAGGATTTTTGGTTTTCCCCTCTGAATTTTCAGGAGGACCTTCTGGATTAGAGTGAAGGGGGGAAGGCATAGAGGTACATCCTTGCCCAAGAAAAAGAGAAAGCGTCCACTTTCCATGCTTGGGGATGTTGTTCCCTTGTGCAAAACTGTGGCATCTGTCTGTTTTGGTAGGAGGTAAACAGATCTACTTGTGGAATACTCCACCTGTAGATAAGATCTAGGAATACCTCTCTGTAAAGCATCCATTCATGAGAGGGTGCTGAAGTTCTGCTGAGAGTATCTGCCAAATACATTCTCTGTGGAGGAGATGTACACTGCTAGTAGATGAATATGCAGTGATGATGCTAGGGTCCAGATCTGAGTGGCTAGGCTGCAAAGAGGGTAGGATATCACCCTCCTGTTTATTTATGTACCACAGGACAGTCATATTGTCTGTGATTACTTTCAGGGTTCCTGGGCATAGAGCTGGTTTGAAGGTTTGTAGGGCTAGAAGAAGTACCCTCATTTCCTTGATGTTGATATTGTCTCTTTGTCTTAGTGTGGACCATTTTCCCTGCACAGTGAATTGTTTTTGGTTGTGCAGTAGCACTTCTCCCCACCCCATGTCTGAGGCATCTGTAGAGATTTGTTGTAGGGCACAGGTACCTGTAAGGAGGTTCCCTGGTTGAGGTTGATGGCACAAATCCACCATTGTAGTTCCCTCTTCAGACATGGAAGGAGGGAGAGAGAGGTGTCCAGGGGGTGAGAGTGTTGGCTCCATAAATTCTTCAGACTCCACTGGATTTTTCATGTGGAGTCTTGCCAGGGGCAGCATGGGTATCAGAGATGCCATTTGGCCTAATATCCTTAGGAATTCTTGTTCTGGCAAGGAAGTGAGGGTGATTAGTTTGTTGAAGTAGAGGTTGAGGTCCATGGTCCTTTGGTCTGGAATGAAAGCCTTCATCTTGTCTGTTCTTATCCTGCATCCCAAGAAGAGCAGGTTTTGAGTGGGGATCAGGTGAGACTTCTCCTTGCTTACAGTGAATCCTAACTGAGTCAGGGTGGTGATCACCTATTGTAGGTGGTGGAGGAGGGTTTGATGGTCCTGATGAAGAATTAACAGGTCATCTAGATACTGATATATTTGAATACCCTGAGTTCTGCAGTGAGCAATATGGGGTGCAAGGAGCTTTGTGAACACTTGAGGAGTTGTGAAGAGTCCAAAAGGCAATGCAGAGAATTAAAAATGCAAGGAACTACTGCACAGCATAGGAATTTCCTGTAATCTGGGTGTATTGGGATGTGAAGGTAGGCATCCTTCAAATCCAGAGCTACCATGAAGGCTTGTGTTGGTATAAGTGGTAGGAGCAGCAGTAAGGTAATCATTTTGAAAGTGGGTACCTTGAGGAACAGGTTTAGAAAAGATAAATCCAGAATTGGTCTCCATGGACCATCTTTTCTTGGTATCAGAAACATTCTGGAGTAAAAGCTTTGGTTTCTTTGTGGAGTATGTACCTTCTCTATGGTGCCCTGAGATAGCAATTGTTGAATAATGGTGGGGAAAAATGAATTTGGTTTGATGAAGGTTGAGGAATCCCCTGGAAGGGGGCCAAAATCCACCAAATTATGAAGTACCCCCTCTGAATGATGGAGTGGAGCCAGCTGTCTGATGTGATTTTCTGCCAGGAGGGTAGGGAAAGGGTGAGACGAAGGTGTTAGGGGAGTGTCAGTGTTTAGAGGTTGCAAGTTACAGTGGAGGTGGTCTGACTTGGTCAGAATGACTCAGAAAGGGGGTGGATGACGGGTTGGAAGGAAACCTAGGAGCAGTGCTTTTCCTAGCTTGCCTATGTCCCTTTGTCTGAGGTGCAGGTTGGGAGGACTGTCTCCTGACAAAGGAAGTTCTTTGTGGATAATTTCTGTGATATCTGGGGATAGGAGACACAAGCAAATGCATCAGGTTTGTAGTTATTTTCCCTTTTCTTGAAGGGATTTAAGAAGTTCTGCTGAAGCTTGTCCAAAAAGGGCTTTATTGTCCAGGGGTGCCTCAAGTGGTTTAGTTTGCACATTCTTAGGTAGTGCCTGAAGGCTCAACCAGGAATATCTCCTCAGCACTGAACCTGAGGCAGCAGATTTTTAGGAGGCTTCCACAGCATCATAGCTGTGCTTGATGGAGTGCCTAGTCACCTGAGATGCTGTGGAAAGTAGGGTGTGTAGCTGTTTATTTATTGGGGATTCAGGAACCGCAGAGAGGAAAGTAGTAGGTTTGGAAAGGGTATCCAGGACATACCTAGCCATATGAGTTTGGTAGTTGATGGGCTCTTTTAGCCAGGGTGAAGGAAGTATAGACTTTTTTCCCTAGCCAGTCCATGAATTTGCTGTCTTTATCAGTAGGATAAAGAGCAGCAGTGGGTAACTGCCTGGAAGATTTGTCCGCAGAAAGTGCAATAACTTCTGGGTCTGCAGATGGGTTTTTAAATAAGAACTGAGTGTCTGAGGCACCTTGTAAAATCAGTCTGGACATTTAGAGGCTGGTGGTTGGGAATTTGGGGCTTGTGAGGCAGCCATGAAGGCATCTTGGAAGGCAGGCAGCAAGGAAGGTACAGCAGAAGGGGATGGTTGTTCCATTTGCAGCAGGTCAAAGTACCTCTTCTTAGTGTCAGAGACATCTGAGGCCTGCCATTTAAAATGTTCCCTCATGAGGTAGATAGTGTCCCCAAAAGTGAATTCTTCTCCTGGAGACTCAGTGGTGATAGGATCCTCTTCCTTTGGAGTGATAAAATCCTTAGGGGAATCAATCTGTGTACAGTAGGTCAGTGATTCCTCTGAATAGGAGTACTCTTCCTCTGATACTTCTAGAGGGTGGACTGAAGGAGCAACAGCAGGTGGTTGTAAGGTCTATAAGGCCTGGAATGCCTTAAACAGACTCCGGGAAAAACTTCCCATCCAGGAACAGGTTGAGGCTCAGCATGTTTAAGTTTTTGTTTCCTCATTAAAGGGGCAGAAAGCTGAGTATGTCTACGAGCCGATGTCTGGGTGGATGGTAGGGAAGGAGTAGGCCCTTCCGACTGTATGAGCTGTGGTTCCCCTCTGCCATCAGGATCTGATGGCTGACTAATCTCAGAAGATGTACTCATTGTTTCTGCCATCCCAGCTTACACAGAGGTTCCCAGGCCTGGTTGGAAAATGGAGGTCTGAAAAGATCCCGGGCTTTCATCTGCCTCAAGAATCTCTCCAGAAGCCTGAGCCCCAGCGTGGGAATCTGGCCTAGTTTTCTTGGCCTTCTTCCACAGTGGCTCATCAGATGTGCATTCCCCACCTCCATGCCAAGTGTAAGAAGCCAGAGCCTTTGATTTTCTAGATACAATTTCAACATGGCCAGATGGCTGCGAAGAGGCTTAGGAACAAAGGATTTACAAATGGGGCAGGACATATGGTCATGGGCCTCACCTAAACAGAAAATGCACTTTTTGTGCATGTCCCTGTGAGGAATTTGTCTCAAACAAGCACACTTACCCTTTCTAGTGCACATGTACATCTGAGAAACTAGCCAAAAACACAAGGAAAACCAAACAGGATACTTACCTGTAGTGGTTGTCTGTAGCAGTCATCTGGATAATGAGCGATCTGCTTCCCAAACTGGCGAACAGGAGTCCGACGTTCACTGCGACAGAAAAATTCTGAAGATGGCATGTGCAGAAGTCACTTTTATGCTAAGTGGGAGAATGACAAAATGGTTAAGGTAAAGAACGACCAAACTGATGAACAAATATGAACGAAAAGCCACCAGCCAGATGAATAAATCCAATTTAATAATGAAACGAAACTTATACAGCCAAATAACGAACTTTAAAAACACCAAAAAACACCGCCAAAAACAAATATATGTAAGCACTTTCGTTTAAAAGTTTTAAACTTCCTCAGACAAAAGACATTATTACATCACTTCCTTTTATAAACTTCAGGTAATTCAAAAAAGTGTGCCAAAATCTAATTCAATTTGGAGCATGCTCAGTTGCAGAAAAATGGGAAATAGAATTTCTAAATGCCAAACTCATAGAATGCTCAAAACATAATGGATAACCTATAAATAAATGCAATACTTTACATCCTAAAATATATATATTATTTAAAAAAAAAATAATAAATACAAAACCATACATCAATTCATACTTTATATATATATATATATATATATATATATATATATATATATATATAATGGAACCCAAGCTTTACCTATTCTCTTAAAATCTATAATTAAATATTTCGCACATCACTTATTTAATATTGAAATAAATCTATATATAACATAGATATTAACTCCATTTAAAAAAATAATTAATAAATAAATTCATATAATATAATTAAAAATTTGAATGTGAAATATTTAATTATAGATTTTAAGAGAATAGGTAAAGCTTGGGTTCTATTATATATATATATATATATATATATATATATATAAAGTATGAATTGATGTATGGTTTTGTATTTATTATTATTTTCTTTTTTTTTTTTTAAATAATGTATATATTTTAGGATGTAAAGTATTGCATTTATTTATAGGTTATCCATTATGTTTTGAGCTTTCTATGAGTTTGGCATTTAGAAATTCTATTTCCCATTTTTCTGCAACTGAGCATGCTCCAAACTGAATTAGATTTTGGCGCACTTTTTTGAATTAACTGAAGTTTATAAAAGGAAGTGATGTAATAGAGTCTTTTGTCTGAGGTAGTTTAAAACTTTTAAACGAAAGCGTTTACATATATTTGTTTTTGGCTGTGTTTTTTGGATTTTTTAAAGTTCGTTATTTGGCTGTATAAGTTTTGTTTCGTTATTAAATTGGATTTATTCATCTGGCTGGTGGCTTTTCATTCATATTTGTTCATCAAAATGGTTAAGGTGTTTACCTTAAAGACACAAGGTGCAGGGTTTGATTCTCACATGGGGTAATCGGCTAGGCTTCAAATGGCCCAAAAGGGCAGTTAGCCTACTACTAACCTATGAACCTAAGAACCTATGGCCTACATCAGTTTATGACTCTGACCAGAGATGTCACACATACCTCCCTGCTCCAAAACTTTGGTATACTGGCCAGATGTCCTGTGCTGCAGATAGCAACTTCCCTATTGTGATGAATACTGCACCTGAGAATAGAAGGACATCACCTGTGATAAAAAGGGAGAAGCATAGGCATACATTAATACCTGCACTGCTATGCTGCAATATATGCTAAACAACTAGCAGTGCTACCACTATCTCAGACTGTACAGCAATACACACAACAGACCTAAAATGACACATTAGATTACTAGAAATTGATCTGCAGTACTGAAACAACTTGATTTGGCTTACCACCTGCAGAAGGCCTATGGTTCTGGATTCCTGATGGTCCTGAAAGAAGTTAAGCAAGAAGTAAGGCCATCATAATCACATATAACAGTAAGACAGGAGGTACTACATGCACTGCTCTCAATCAGCATGACAATTTACTTTAACAAGAATATGGCTGACAACTACAAACTAAGATTATCACTGTACTAAAATTCAATCTCCCTCCCCCCCAAAAAAAAACACAACTGACACAGAAGTAACTTTTATTTAATTTGTTTTACTATAGAACAGTACTGAACTGGTCATATAACAAAGCCTACCGGGAAGCTCTTCCTGGGACTGAGAAGGAGTTGCACTTGCACCCACATCAAGGACATATTGTGGGTCACTCTACTGTGAGTTGTCCAGTGTCAGAAGATTCACCAGGAATTCCTAACTGGGGTGAGAGGTGGTTCTGCAGCAGGCCCACCTCCAGTTACCCTCTGGTTTTGGGCAACAGCAACTGCACGCCTCCATGCAGATGTCAGCATGTCAATGGCCCTGTGGTGCACCTGCTCATAAGTAAGGCCATGGCTGCCCAAGGCATTTATGTTATCAACAACTTGCTGCCATATCCTCAGCCTCTTTGGCATATTGGGATGACCACTTCAAAAAGAAAAGCACCATGTTGCCGTAGCACATCCACTATTATTGTGTTTTCTGCCTTACTGAAGGGGGGTCTGCGCCTCATGATATTTTCAGTCCTAAAACACAACAGAATGATAATACACATAACTATCACATAACCACCAAGTAACTGTTACCAGATAAGACAGTTAAGGTAGGCAGTCAGTAGTACCCACTGAAAAACATAACACATATGACACACGTGAAATACTAACAACAGGCAGGATGCAAAACAAGGGTAACATATCTTTGTATGTGCCACAGCAGTAACTCAACTGTGTCATCCCCCAAAGGAACAGTCTATTCTAGTTTGTGACATAACAGTAACTTATCTTTGTTTCCCCCACCCACTAAAGTGAACCATTTTGCTAATAAATCACATTGGAAATGTTAAATATGCATTCAAAGGACCTGTCCCTAAAACATTTGTACATATGTATCACACAACTTACTATTTTCATTTGTTACCAATCATTTGTACCTCTGAAATGGCTTGACAAACATGCCATGCCATCAGTACACTTCTAACTAATGCATACAAATAACAGCGTAAAAGGCTTTGCTTCACATTATTCATTAATATATTCCAACATATGC
This sequence comes from Protopterus annectens, assembly GCF_019279795.1. Taxonomy (NCBI): domain Eukaryota; kingdom Metazoa; phylum Chordata; order Ceratodontiformes; family Protopteridae; genus Protopterus; species Protopterus annectens. The sequence goes on along the minus strand of NC_056737.1, from coordinate 678,283,333 downwards.
ATAATGTAGGTAATAAAATGTCAGCATACCTGCTGGAGTTCAATACTCCTCTGTAAAGATAGCTTGGAAAATAGTTTGCTTTGCAGAACATGCAGCAAGTATCCTCACCATCAGTTTGGCTAGTTACACATCTGCCTTTTTATAATGAAGTAGATTATTAATGGATTGCATGTATCTCAGCTGTGTTTCACAGATGCTAATTACAGCATAAGCAGCTGAACTGCATGCTAATCACCCAATCAGGTGGAGCCATTCACTAAGTTGTAAAGCAACCATTTAGATTTCATACTGTTTTTTCCTGTGGACTTCAAAACTAGTGGAGTACAGACACAGAAAGTCTACACGACAGAATGTTAGGAGATGCTGCTGCTTAACTACATGTGTATGTGCTATAGACTGCAGGCAATGCTGCTGCTGCAAAATAGGCCTAGGCCAAAACACAGAAGAGTTTTCAAGCCACATTTAACTTTTCACAACATACATGACATGGACATTGTAGAGTGCTACAGGGTGGACAGGGACACAATACAGGAACCCTGTGACCTCTGCTGGCCTCAACTCAGAGCCCAGCCTTTACCCCCCACCCCCAGGTATTGGCTGTGCACTGCTTACATCATACTCAGCCCTGAACTAACACTGTGTCAACTGCTGCATTTACAAGGTTTGTCCTGAACATGTACTGCATTGTATAATAATATGTTGACATGCCCTTGTATTTTACCACTTGGAATAGTAAGCATCTACAAGGTGGGAGATTTGTACAGAAATTAATGTTACATGTGCATACCTCTCAACTGTACCAAATTCCTTGTTATTTCACATTTTTGGGGGTAAAATAATAGGGTGCCATGAATTCCCAAGTGGCCCCTTCAAATCACGATTTTGTTTCTTTGTTTTATTTACCTACTGACGTCATCACGCATTGCTTACTGCCAGAGAAACTGAGAGGGCTTAAACTAAAAAAAAAAGTTCTTTAATGCCATTTTCTAACATGCAAACACAAGCAGGAATTATCACTAAAGTAAAATGTACTGCACATATGGTTGTACCATTCAAACTTTGTCAGACAGAAAGCTAAAGGTGCTCCCACGTGTTTCACTCAAAGTTAAAAAACTAGTAAGATGTAAACTTTTTAAAACACTAACTCATTCGGTCTTCAACTAAAATTATAACTTTTACACAACTTTTTATGCAATGGTTAAAACTAAACAATTTCATTAACAGCGCGTTCTTCGCACGTAGGACTACAGCTAATATTTGCAGTCTTAGTGTCCTTAAGAATCACTGCCATATATTTTTTTTCCTGAGTAAAAATGGCTCTTAAACAGAATAAACAAACATATTTTAGTCATTTAACAGCCTCTTTTTTCGTAAGTAATTGTGAGCAAGTAAGTGTGTGTGTGTGTGTGTGTGTGTGTGTGTGTGTGTGTGTGTGTGTGTGTGTGTGTGTGTGTGTGTTCGTTGCTTTGGAGACGAATACCAAAAAGTCCTCTTGGTTTGCTTACATTTCAAATGCCCTAAGTTTGACGTGCTGTTCTGACATTATTGTTCATTTCCTTCAGATTTACTGAAGATTTTTGTAAAGTCTGTCTTAGCAGACCTAAATCACAAACCATGTGGGGGATGAACTAAGCTGTTAAAATATCCTATCAGTAATGTATCAGTTTAAATAGTTAGAAGCAAAGAAATAGATAGCCATCTGCACCACCGTATGCTGCAGTGTCAGCTCCATACATCTGCAAGAGTACAATCAGATTCAGAACAGAGGTGAAGAAAGACGGAAGTAATCAGAGCAAAAGTTTCAAATCAGTTACATTTTGGTATAAAAATATAATATTACTGACTTTTTGAAGTGGCATAGACTGTGACAGCATTTAATTATCATTATTTGCTGTCCATAATCCAAGCCGCAGTGATGCAGCGGTTAGCGTTGTTGCCTCACAGTAAGAGATTCTTCGGTTCTATTCTCAGCTGGAGTGCCTTCTGTGTAGAGTCTATTGTCCTCCCTGTGGATAAGTGAGCTTTAAAGACAGGCAGGGAGGTGTGTGTACTTTTTCTGTGAAGGTTGGAGTTTGGGTTGGCAATTTGGCACCACAATAAATCCACCGCCACTCAGTCTGCAGACCAGTATTCTTTTTTTTTCCTTTTTGTAATCCACTGTCTTATTAATCTTACATAGCATCAGTTTAATAGGACAGGGCAATTTTTTTGAGTGAAAAATCAGCAAAATCCCTTAAACAGCTTAGACATGTGTGAAGCAAAGCTGAATCCCAGTGATATGATTTTGGACTTAGGTACTTCCTGCATTGGTTGTTCTTGTCGGTTTGGTATGCAGTCATTCAGAAAATGATCTTGAATACTTTCAAAATGGTTCTGGGTAGTTAGGGGATGATAAAATCCAGACACACAGTGCTAATATATCCAGTTCACCTCCAAAAGTTAATAGAACAACTGTTCCATCAATGTGCATTTGGAAAGATAAGAAGTACGAAACTCAAAAGTTGGGTATTATTGACTGCTTGTAAACCTCAGTAATTTACCGGAAAAACATTTTTTTAAAGAAATGTGAGAAGAGAACAATACGAAGCAGACATGAATTTGTCCAAATATAACTTGTTAAGTTCTCCATTTTCAATGGTAATAGCATACGGGCAGCAAGGGCAATATGACATTGAAGTCTATAGGCAGTGTCAGTACGTGTTTCAAAATTTGAACTGGCAAGCGGGAGTGGTGGTCGGTCAGAGTACTGTAAATATCAACAATTTATAAGACAGCAGCAGTTTGTATACTGCAACAGTAAGTAATTCTCTAAAATATTTAGTTTAGTGTAGCAAATTAAATACAACTCTTTTCAGAACAAGTGCAGAAAAGCAGCGAAAGATAGTTTGCACTGTAAATGTTCGCCTGTTGTATACTTTTGCTGAATAGTGAATCTCTTTGGTTAAGTACACCCCATTAGACTTTAGAGTGGTAAATATCAAAGTGGTTGTTTTCTAATCTGTGTTTTGGTCAACTTTCTGACGTGAGGCATCTCATGAAAGTGACGTTTTACTGCAGTGTTAATAACTAACATGGGGATTACTGGTCACAATCCCATTCTTATCTGACTCTCTGTCAACTTAAAGAAAAAACAGAGGCAGACGATCTAGGGTAAATGCTAACAGTATGCGGTTGAATTGCTTGTAATTTGTAAATTATCTGACTGTTGGTTTACGTCTTTACTGTCTACAAGATTCCATGTGATCATGCAGACATTCTTTCTTTAAATAGCTGGATGGTGATATTTACGCAAAATATGTATGGCTTCAGAAGCTTATAAACTATGAGATTTGTGAATTTATCTTTTTTTGAGGTGCAGCTTTAAAGTTTAGGGAGACATTCCCTGTATTAATTGATGTTTTCTGTATTGATGTTCGTGTGTTTCCTCAACCAGTGTTTCTCTGAGTATACATAATGATCTCTGCTATCTACATGCTTTGTCAATACTTGACCGATATTGCCTTCCAAAATTTTAAACTTTCACTCCTGTATATATATATATATATATATATATATATATATATATATATATATATATATATATATATATATATATATATATATATATATATATATATATTTTTTTTTTTTTTGCTTCCTCTTCTACTATGATTTCCTCATGACGTTTCACACACCCCAATCTTGTGTTGCCCTAAGCTTGTCCAGTGAATCCTCTCAACTACACAAATACTTTCTAAATTTTTCTATCACTTACTAAACTTTCTCTAAGCATCTAGACTGTACCTTAGCCTTACCCCTTCTGCTTTCTTCTCCTCCTCATTAACATATCTACTAATATTGCTTGAATGTATATTGTACAGCTGCTATTGTGTGATATATAAATAAAGCCAGTACTAATTTTGTCTAGTTAATTGTATGTTACGCTGTACAGCATTTATTTATATTGCATGTTGCACCATGTTGAGAGTTTTTCTCCCTGAGACTTTCTTCGAATATGCAAAGTGTCCCTTTCCAGCAATCTTTGTTAACAAAAGGAAATAAATAAGATGCATCAATTTTCAGTTGCTGTTGTGATTTTCATTTTTAAATAAATAAGCTGCACATGGATTCGGCCATCATGTGTGTGCAATTTTTGATTATTCCTTTGCGAATGACAGCATGGTTTTAAGTTGCAAATGTTTTGACAACACATGCTAATTCAATTTTGTGCCTGGATCATAGACACAGGGCTTTCAGCAGGGCATTTGGCCCTTACTTCCTTTTTAAATTGTTTGGGGGAGTGAAACCATGTCATCTTGAAAATTAAGTGACAAGAAACAGACTGTGTTAATATAACCTATCAAAAGTGAGGTTGCAGCTGTTTTTATGCAAGGGAATGTGAAGAATGAGGTAGGCATTGATGCCTGGAAATCAAAACATGTTGTAAATCTGTATACACCAGTGGCATTGTGAGGTAATGCAAATTGGTGAGGTGAGTTTGTTCAAGTCTTGTGTTTTGCTATAGGTGCATAACTTGGCCTATCATGCTTTATATTGGTTGGGTCACTGTTAGTGTGTCTGCAATTGCCTCATTTCACCTCAAAGAAGGAACTCTCTGTTCTTCAGAATAGATAGCTGTTGAACTAGCTTGGTTGAGAGTTACCCCACTCAGTCTTTGTATTCACAAAGAAGTAATATGAATTAAATGTTTTTGAGTAGTTTTATGAAAATTATTCTGTTGACTCTCCATTATTTGTGGCTTTTACAGTAGTGTAGTCAGTTAATGATATCAGAACTCTGCAGGTAGCAATTTAGTGTAGAAGCAGTTAATTTTATTTTTATAAAAGAAGAGTGTATTTTAGTTTTTCACCTGTTCAAAGTTTGATGATACAAGTCCAAATGTTAATATAAATAAAACACTATTGTTATGTTTATTTTGTATTTAACATTTTGCCTGTTTTCAGTTTGTGTTTTAAAGTTGGTATCCCACAATTCCATTGGAGTGGGTGGGGTTACATATTTATGTATGCAAATGTTATGTTAATCAGCGTACAGATTTGTACCTATTTTTCAAGGCCTTTGTCCAGATTTTTGATGTTTCCAGGTTGAGAGGTATGTACATGTGATAGCAGAGACATATTTAACTTGTATGTGTCCATTAGCAATTAATAGGACTCAGGCCTCAAATATTCACACATTGATGCAACATACATTTGAAATGGGAAATCATAACAGAGAAGTTTGAAAGTAATGAGGCACATAGCAGTTTCTGACTTCATCCTCACAAGTACAAACCATTGGGATGCAAAACAAGGAAAGTAACAAAAGCAACATAGCCTTGTTTGTGCCATAACAGTAGCTCAGCCTGGGATCACCCCCTTAAAGGAACATTATACCTTTGCATGTTCCCTGACAGGAACCCACCTTTGCTCCCCACCCCCAAAACAGCAGTCTATGCTTGTTTGTGGCATTCAACCTTCCATCAATTTGATGGCAACTGCATAGCATATTGTCCCCAGTGAATATCCTCATACATTTTAAGGTAAATTATACAGACTGGCTTACAAACTGCATGTCTCTGAGTACAAGTACACAGAAAGGTAGGACACAGCTTTATATTTGCAAGGAATAATCATAGTAGGTTGTGTGATCAGTAAGTACACTGCATCCAAATATATTACATAGAATACATTTACAAATAGGTCATGCCTTCATATCAGTGTACATTCAGTTGCACTTGGTTGTGTGAGAAATTACATCATGCATTTGCTGCAAAGATGGATAGGTCCCCCCTCCTGTTTTGTGACAGTGCAGTGCAGTGAGATTTGGGATTCAGACCTTTGTAGTCATATTTCATGTGGACTAATAGTTTCTATTATGTATTTTATAGACTGATTTTCTGCATTTCAACTAGTTCTCCATTTTTTATACTTTTTTGGGAGGGACACTGTTTGCAAAATGCACTGCTTAGCACAAACGGCTTTGGCTTTGCGCATTTTGTTTGCACATAGAGTGGCAGTGCACAAACTGGGCGAGTGGGGCACCCACATAGCAGACATGACCCAGACACACACACATGCATACACCAGATGCATTCAATTAATACTACTGGCCATTGCACAAACACATTTCCTGGCAGTTCGCACAGTTGCACAATCTGTTTGCGCAATGGTAAATGATGCTCAACACTTTCAATGTTGCAAATATAGAAAGTGCGTACTCCCAGTCAGCATGACACCTGCAATTGGTGGAAAAACATCATTCTACATTGATAGGCATGGCTGGCATTCCTGGAAAGTTTTTGAGATTCTGTGGTCAATGATGTGGTGTCCAGGAGTCCAAAGTGTTTTTCTGGACACCTAGTCAATGAACACGCTACCAGGCTGTTGTAGAAGGACTATCGTGGCTCAGATTACAAGGCAGAGGCATGGAATAGTCTGGCTTAGTTCTACCAGTATCCACTGCACTGGTGAACAATGTATGAGCCACTACAGGGACCTCAGGATGAGGAAAAGGGATACCCTTGACCACTGGATTGAGGAATGTAGAAGTAGTGGCATCCCAAAGATGTGTAAGTATCATTTACAGAGATTATGTGTCAGAGTTAAAACCTGGATATAGTCAAGATTGGTATGCTTAATGGTATTCTGTTGTGTCCTGCTTTTTCCACAGCCATTATAAACCGGGCACTAAATGTGTGAACTCATGCCACTAGAGTGGCATGGATGAGAGACACATGTTTTATGTATGCATGCCAACAGTGGGGTTATTTTATAATTAAAAGTTACAATGCATTTATTTGTTACTTACACAGCTGTACCAAATTGAGCATTCATTTCTTAACTGTAATAGGGAAGCATGTATGCATTACTGTAGAAGGCAGAACAACAGTTCATTATTACAAAGCAGTCATAGGTTGTGCCTTCAAAATCCACACTTCCCAAATATATTTTATATATATATATATATATATATATATTAAATATGTTAAGGTTTCATCAATATTGCAGTGTAACATCACAGCTGTAAAGCAGTGTCACCACTTGTTTGCTGTAAACTGTAATCATCACGCATATGTGCAATGTAGTACTGCTTACTGTAACCTATAGTACATTGTGTATCTGTTAGAAGCTGGGTAGTCTGAACAGTAAACAAAGGTATTTGTAGTGTTAAACATAAAGGAAACAGAATAGAGTAAACTAATTGTTTCAATGCTTTGTATATCACATAAGAAATTATTAATGTTCTCACTTTTTTTATCTCGCACCCCTTCCCTTTTCTTTTTGGGAGGGATTATTATTTTTGGGGAATGTTTTGTATGTGTTTACTTTTTTACTTTTTGTTTTTTCCACAGCACAGTGGGGTAGAACTGTACCACGGGATCTATCTGCCCCCACTCCACTAGCTACAGCACTGCTGCACAGCACATCTGGTGCAGAATCTGGTAGCACCCCCTCTGCCTCCCCTACACTACCCAACTTCTCAGGCAGTTCTGCCCCAGAGGATAGGCCTGTGGCTCCCTCTGGGCACAGTGGTGGACAGGGTGACTTTATCACCCATGACAAACTGTCAGAGATGGTGGGCAGGACTGTATGCTGCACTGCTGATGCATGCCTACACTGGCTGGAGACACTGCCTTCATCATTGTATGAAATAACACAAGGAGATGCAGAGATGAGATACTGCTGCCATTGGTGCAGTGAAGTAACAGTGATGACAGTCCAATGGGTGAGGACTTGATTGCTAGTGTCACACAACTTGACGCCCATGGATTTGTGATATCCACTCCCTCACCCCAACCATGCTGTTCACCCAACTCATGTGTCCTTCTCTGTCCTTGTCTCTTTTTTTGGTTGTCTTGTCTGTCTGCAAGTGCTTCCTCACCTGCCCAACTTAGCTCACCCAGACTTCCCCAACATTCCTCTCTCTCTCAAAAAAATGGGTACCTGCCTCACAAATATCATCCTATACATAGCTCTCCATTTCTCACACGTATTCCCGACACATATGATTATGTCCAATTGTGTATACAACTGACTGTGTTGTGGTCACCCCTCTCTCTGCAGGTGACAGTCCAAATTCAGCCAAATCTGTATGTTTTATTTTAGAAGAAATAGATAGCTATGGTTCTTTCCTACATCCTTCCTGCATATTTTTGCCTTGTTTTCACTGTGCATTCCCCTGCTTGCTCTCCATTTCACCACTTTTTTGTCTTCTCTATTTCTTTTCTTTAAAGAAATACTGTGTGATGGTGCTTTTGTCTCTCACTTTAATGATATTTCATCAGTATAATTAAATCTATTAGAATAATAATTTAAGTATCCCTACATTTACATCACGTGGCATACACTTTACTTTCTAAAATTGAATCATAACCTCCCTCCCTGTGCAATAATGTCTACTGTCCAAAATAGAAAATTGAAACTTTTTATAGCTCTGACAAATTGCTGTGAGTCTATACAAAGCTTTAGTCTTATCCATATTTGATAGCCCTATTCTGCTCAAAATTTTTTATGAAACATTCTATTTGTATTTCCGATGTAAAAACAGTTACATCCTGAGCAAGTGGCTAAATGGATCACAGACAGTTTTGCAATTAAAAAATGCTTTACATTAAATATTCTCCCCAGGATTCATGAAACTCAGTGCAAGAATAAGAGTATTCTTGCACGGAGTGGTTCGTGTCCATTTAGAATAGCAGCGCACCTTGCATATGCATGAAGGCATGCTATTATTTAATCTAAATGGACATGAACCAGGAACTAGTGCAGAGGGCATGTGTCAGCAGTGCCTTCACATGTAACACACCCCCTTTGCTCAGAAAGTGCAGTACAGCACTTTGTGACACAGATGAGTGTCAATGTATATAATATTAGAGCCTGGCTCTAATACAATAAACCAGTGTCCTCTGACACTGAAATGTGAGTAGCTAACATTTCAGTGTCCTTGAACACTGAAAAAAAAAAAACATAAACACCTAGAAGGCAGCAGCCTTCAAGGGCACACCCCCGAATGAATGCACTCTTGCCGTACATGCTTGGAAAACATAGGGCAAGAAGAAAGCAATAAAAATACAATTTTTTTTCATCAAATAAATCTGAAATTTAAGCGGTGCGCAGCTTGTTTGCATGCAGCGCCGCTATGCTTAGTCTGGCTGAAATCTTGAAAATGATAGACAAGTGCTACTGTGATACAAACCATCATCAAGCAGCTGTAGCGTAGCAGTACTGTCATGGTTTAGCACGTAGAATATGCTCAGTTTGATTCCCCCCTCTACCAATTTATTTAAAAACTTTTAAGGAAATTGAATGATAGATGTCAATAACATGGCTCATGTATAGTGCAGTAGGGGTGGTAATATGTAAAATATAACTGTAAAAGGTATATTATAAATTTAATGAAAAAAAATAGATGTAGGCAAAGCTTTGCTAGTGTAAGCATTGCTTACTGGCTTTCATCTGTGCTTACCTGGTGTAAGCATTGCTATGCGGATTTGCATGGAGCTAAGCATAGTTCAACATATTAAAACTAGACAACCAAGAAAAAGTGCGGGAAAACTGCCCTATTTAAACCACACAGGTGGAAATACAGCCATAACCATTTGGGATTGCTCACAGCAGGACCAAAATGTCTGGTGTCGGTGAAGGTGTTCACTTCCGAGCGCAACATTGGGACATCCAGGAGTTCAGAGTAATGGTTGGGCACCTAGTAAAAAAACATGATGGCAGGCTGCTGCAGGGTCCATACCAGGGCTCACAGTACAAAGCAGAGGCCTGGGACCAGCTTGCAAGTGATCTCACCAGTGCCACTGGCATACCCCAGACTGGTGAGGAGGTACATCACCACCATAATGACCTGAAGCAGAGGAGGTGGTGCACTCTTGGACCAGTGGATCCAAGAAGCCAAAGTGCAGGATGTCCCACCTGTCTGTAAGTATGCAGTCTTATGTATCTCTAAGTATGGAAAAAGTTCAAGTTGTGACTGTGCAGGTGTGATTAATGTGTGATGTCTCCCCATACAGCTGCTGTGGATAGGTCCCAGAATATTGAGGCTCATGCCCAGTGACTGTCTCAGCTGTGTCGTCAGTATGGTGAGTACAGAATACCCTGTAATATTAGCAGTAAGAAATCAAAATTATAGTAATGGAAGTACCGCCTGTATATATAACTGTGCTGTAAAAGTCAGGAATAAATGCTTGTGTTAGGCAGCCAGCATTACAATGGAGTATTCCGGATGCTGTGTAATACAGATGTCAGTAGCAAACAAGGTACAATATGCAGGAGAGAGATATTAGAATATGCATGAGTGTGTCTGAGTAAACCTGCCAAGAAAGTGCCATGTCAGGGCTACTGTAATACTTAGAAATGAAAAGCATTCCCCTGTGCAGATCATGCAGGAATCGTAATTGTGGATTTCTGAGTTGTACACAGATATGTATTCCAAAAATAATAAAGGTGATCCCAAACACTGTTGTGTGTCATCTCACTTGTACTTGAAAAATAGAAATGTATATGTCCTGCAGAATGCATTAACTGAGGTGAACTGATTTAGCACTGCTTGTCTGCATACTTTAGAATGGGCATGTCAAATAACTGAAAAAAGCAACAGAACATATTTCCATCAGAATGTGTTTTGTTTGTCTGACATCATTGTCCTGCGTTAACCTTTCAATTTCAGCTGTATGGAGCTGTGAATGTACTGAAAAATGTATAAGGCTAACATGTGCAGGTTTAAAACCTACACTGTGTACTCAGGAATCTAAATTGCAGTATGTAGTTGTAAGACAGTCAAATGTGCAATCCAGCTAATGTGCACATGTTTCACAAACAGTGACACCAATGTCTGTTGTGCATGCATAATTTGTACTGAAAATAGGAGACATATAATGCAACATGTTATAATAAAAGTACAGTGCACAAAAATATGTACTAGATAGAAATGTCAGCAGCGACACACAATACCTCCCCAGTAGCGCAGTCTGATAAAGAGTAGGCCTGTAGTTCAATTTTGCACACACACCATGGTTTGAATACAGGAACCACCACTAACATGTCAGTCTGGTTCTACTGTTGTAAACTGCAATCTGAATAGAGAAAGTAATGTACTGCAATACATACATTTTCCATACAGGGCACATAGGTAAAGAAATCTGAATAGAAATACTAGAATGATGTTAAGAACTATGACATCCTTCTACGTGGCACACCTCATCACTAAGGGCTTTTCATCCATGAAAAAGGAGGTCATTGTCCCTCTGTACTCATACCTCATTAAACCCATTATAGAATATAATGCCTCATTTGGTATGTGCCTCACAAGACATCTGCAACAACTAGAAAGGCCGCAGAAATACCTCACAAAAACAATCACAGGCCTAAAGCAGATACCTTATGCTGACCGTCTAAAGAAACTCCAGCTATACTCTGTCGCATATCACCTAATCAGAAGTGATCTCTGCCTAACATACAAGGCCATGTCAAACCCAGAGTTGTTGGACATGCTACACTTAAAGAAATCCCAATCCACCTGAGCCACACACTCAGGGATCTTAACCTTGTCATCACGATGAATAGAACATGCTGGAGGGATATGTTCCTGACCCAGAGACTCCCCATACTCTGGAATAGGCAGCCATATATATCAGGCAGAGTGCCTCAATGGCCCTCTTCAAGAGGAACCTTGACAATTGGATCTGAGATAGGAAATTCACCCCAGGGATCACATTAGTAGCCCTGCTAGACAGGGGTCCAGTAAATTAAATATTTATGGGAAGCAATAGCCAGGGAATCATTATGGCTAGGCTTGTATAGGCCCTAGGGCCGATAGCCTAGTACCTACCTATGAACCTAT
>NC_056737.1:678261504-678266504 GCF_019279795.1 Protopterus annectens | reverse complement strand
TGAAGTCAGAAACACAAATGGATTTTGCCATGTACTGATAGCACTCAACAGAGAGACTGCCACTGATATGTCAGAGACAAGATCTGTGTGGTGAACAGACAAAACATAACAGCCAATCCTCTGGCCATCATGTGGTTAGGCCCACAGATGAGAGCTATGCAGACAGACTGCATTACATGCAAAACTAGCATGTACATACAAACCCTGAAAAACTAGTGGTATTCAATGCATATAACAGCAATATTCATGCTGTCTGTAGATCTGGAACCTTATACAAATATGTAGTTGTCCTGTGTCTGCAAGTCCTGTTGTAAGAGGTATTGCTACCTGCTGTCTGTAACACTGCTGCCCACACACAAGAAGGATGTTTTCCATACAGGAAAGGTAAAGGGACAACGCCCACATGATATAGTCATTTGTTGTAGTGGTTTGCCATGACATTGGTAAGTGGAAGTACTACACAGCTAGCTGTATGCAATTAGCAAGTGGTGCACACCGATTGGTGCAGAGGGCATCACCTGATCATGAGCATCACCTACAAAATCCATGCTGCAACCTATTCCAACCAACTCAATCCCTGTAGTGGAGAGAGAGAGAGAAAAATACTACAAACCAAACCAAACCAAAATAAAATAAAACAAGGGACATATACAAGTGTACAAAGAAGACAGGACAATACTACAACAGGTATATGAAACATATATGCATGTAAATGAATGTAGTACTTGGTCTGTAATAATGGAATAGATGATGTGGAAAGATTTATATGTGCCATCAAGACTTGTTCCTGTAATGACGCCCTGCTGAACAACTGCTATGGACAGAGCATCTGGCCCTGTGGGCACTGGGCCATACTTGTCAACTGTGCAGATCTGCACTGAATGACAAAATGTAAGCCATCATAATGTGTGTGCTGTACCTCAAGACATGTATATTAGTATGGCAAATAGCTGAAGGTGGAAGTAATGAAGTTATGATAGACACATGAGTTTTAGACCCCACCACCTTCCAGGCAGTCATGTTAAAGTGAAATGTATCGTGCACAAGCATCATAGGTTTGTAATAGGCTTATGCATAATCTGTCCCTATATATAGCCCCCTAATGTTAGGCTGTGTCCACATGTGAAACTCTTCTGTTTTATAGCAAGGCAGAACAGTGCAGCTGTGGAGGAAGGAGAGTTAGATAGTGTGTACTGGATGTCTGAATGCACTCCTTATATATATATATATATATATATATATATATATATATATATATATATATATATATATATATATATATATATATATATATATATATATATATATATATATACAGGTATGTCTACAGATATATATATCTATATATATATATATATATATATATATATATATATATATATATATATACACATGTGTACATCTACATATATACAAACACACACACACACACACACACACACACACACACACACACACACACAACACACACACACACACACACACACACACACACACATATATATATATATATATATATATATATATATATATATATATATATATATATATACAGTTGTAAGCGGGTGTGAAATGGACAGTTATGTCTGGTGTGAAATCCATGTTGGGAACACATTGCCCTTTGTTTGTGAAGGTGAGAGTCGGATGTTGGGGAAGGATAGTAGGTATATTTGGGGAGGTAGGTTGGGATGGAAGACAGACAAGACAGCACACAAGGGTGGTATATGACACATGTGGTGGTTAAACCCCTTGGATGGGGAGGGGTGTTTGGAAAGTGGAAGCCCATGAGCCCCCAAATGGAAACAGTGGGACCAAGGTCCCCACCCATGGGCAGTCACCAATGCACCTTCATGGCCCTGAAGCTGGCTGAGCTGGGGGCTGAGCAGGAGGAGTATGAGGACTCTGAAATTGTGTAATGAGGGCCTCAAGGTGGTGTAGCAGATCCCCCAATTCTCTGTGGAGCACCCTATGCACCAGACCCTGGACTTGACCTGAGGTGGTTCCACCTGAAGGTAGTGCAGGACCAGCAGATGATGAGGTCCTGGGGTGAGACTCAGATGTGCTGTGGCCTGATAACATGGCCAGATGAGGTGGAAGAGGTGGTTTTGCTGGGAACAGCCTTCCCAAACATGCTATTGTGTGGCAGTTATAGAACATATGTGGGTAGTAATAGTCCATACAATCCAGGATTACTTCTAACAGCATCCATAGATATCCCCATTAACACAAAACACCAGATTTGGAGCAGTCGTGCATAGCAAACAGAACACATGCATATATGGAACCATAGTGGCCCTTACAATGGCATGCAGGTGACATTGTTAGCAACAGGCCACTAATGATAGTGTTTCAACATGGAACATGACTAGAAACACATTTCAGTATTTGTAGTACAATACGATATATGTCCCAATACTAGGTTTGCTGTAAACATACCCACTGAGTTGCGTGTTCAGATTATTGCTGCAAATATGGTGGGGGGGAGACAGAGATGTCAATTAACATCTATTATATCCTTGCAGTTTGAGGTCCTCAGACCTTTTTTTCCTCTTTATGTCTTTCAGGTACCATGTCTAGAGAGTGTCTGCCAGTGTATTCCCCCCAGAAAAAATGATGTTATTATCAACTACCTGGTGCAGAACCACAAAACCCTCTTTGGCTGTACAGCCAATGATGTGCAGGAGAGGACTGCCCTGTGGAATGAGCTCGTCCACAGGATAAATGATGTCAGTCTGCATAACCGCAGTTATGAGCAGGTTCGACATCACTGCACTGACCTCATCCACCTTGCCCGTCAGCATTCTGCTGCAGTTAGGAGAGACAAGCTAGCCACAGGTGGGAGATATGCCATCCAGCCCCCCCTGACACATGCTGAGGAGCACCTCACCAGCCTTGGGGCACCTGCCCACCAGCAAAGCCAAGAACCAGCTGATAGCATTGTGGAGGTGGGTGCTACCCACACAATGCACGAGAAGAGTGCAAGTAAGGCCACAGGGTACATCAGTAGACCACTGTTGCTTATCCATCTGCATCTGTAAAGTTTCATCATGCATATGTGAGATAAATATATATAGTCTGTTGCTGCAGTGTAGTAATGTACAGATGTGCATAATCTGTAGTATTGTGTGTTTGTACTGTTGATATACTGAAATGCTGCTCACACCCTGTACCAATGCCACAGGTGTGGCTACCAACATCACATCTCTCACACAACTATGTAGGGCCCTCTGGTATACCTCTGGGGCAGCAGCCTGTAGCTGGTGAGTATGGTGTTTTTTGTTCAGGTTTGCCAATACACCAGCCATGGTATTTACCATGCACACATTTAACACATCTACCCATAATGCATGCTGTACATGTTCACTTACTGTTGCTGTTAACTGCACTGCATCACAGTGGTCACTGTGGTGGCATATCTGAAGGGTAAGAGTCCTGCAATATAACTAACAACCTGTCATTGCAAGATGTGTGCACAGAGATGAACATAATAGTGGTACAAATGTCCTACAGTAGGAACATGTTTGAAACATTACCCTTATACAGTGGCTACAACAGTGTACATACCACTATTACAATGGCAAGTGTTACAGATCTACACAGCGATATATTGCAATACCACATTCCACAACCCCTACAACCTGTAATGTGATCATAACATGAGCAATGGATGTGTAATATTGAATCTTATCTTAGGACAGCAAATATGGGGAATACATACCTTAAGAAACACTGGAAGCATGTGTGCACACACTCCAAATAAGGATATTGTGGAAGCAGCTTTTGAGGTATTGACAGCATCCACTCTTCATGAATATGCACCTTCCATCAAGTACAGGTCCTCAATGTCATACCAGGAAATGGCCTGCTGTCCAAGACATATGTCCATGACATTTTCCCACTCACATGCAGCAGAGGCAGCCATGGCTTGCACACATCTTACAAACCATGGAATGGATCCTATATCCAACAGGTAACACTCAGGAGTGGGAGATGTAGCCTTACCTCACCATTGCATATACAATGGCAAACAGTGTAGACAGTCATGTATGTGACGAGGAAGTATGGGACAACATTAATGTAGAAAATAATCAGATGGCCATCCAAGACAGATGTCACATGCTGCAAACTGGTCATGGAGGCTGCCTAGAAAAATGCTGCAACACTGAGGGAGTTGCAGGAATGTCTAGCATGTACTGGCTGTGCAGTACCTGTGTCGACAATCACCTGGACTCTGCATAAGTGTGGCCTATGTGTTAGGGTAATCAGATGGGAAAGTTGTTCCACAGGAAACATCATCCAGGGCTCTCTACAGGTAGCATATGCATAACATCAAGAATCCCCCAAAGGCATGTGTTGCAATGTGTAATGGTGTACCAAGACCAAGTTCAAAACCTACTGACAGTATTAATAAAGATACATGTGCTGCACAAGCAACACCTCACTCCACCTCAGGCCCACCATCCCCATCTGTACCTTGTTGGCGCCAGTGTACAGCTATATGTTTTCCGCTCATTATCAGAGACTAGGACAGTACACATGGTGTTCTGAATTTGGGACACTGCAAAATGACACTCATGTGTGGCCCATAGTTGTCAAGCATCTCCAAAAAGGCTGAGGTTGGGGAGGGGTGTCATCCTGAAACACAACAGTGACTTGAGGCAGACATCCAAAGCTCACTACGAATGGCTGTATCTGCACACAGTCAAGGTCATGAATTGTGGTAGACATAACCCTGACTCCACAGCAATAGTCAAGACACTATGTGACCTCCAAGGGCTGTGCACATGGGTTGACCTTGCATTCTGGCAGAGTTGGGGGATACTTGCAGGGCGGAGTGACCAAATAATGGCAAGTGCAGATGAGCCATGCTAGTATACCCCTTCCAGGAATAGTGACTGCTGTAGTACACTTAACAGTTGATGCAACAAACCATCATGTTAAGGGTGTGCACACTTATGCACCCACATATTGTATACATCTCAATCAACATCTGCACAACT